>NW_028320593.1:0-57132 GCF_062004578.1 Staurois parvus
GTGCCCCATCATTGGTGTCATTGGAAGAGAAATGGTGTCCCATCATTGGTGTCAGTGGAAGAGAAATAGTACACCATCATTGGTGTCAGTGGAAGAGAAATAGTACACCATCATTGGTGTCAGTGGAAGAGAAATAGTACACCATCATTGGTGTCAGTGGAAGAGAAATAGTACACCATCATTGGTGTCTGTGGAAGAGTAATAATGCTCCATCATTGGTGTCAGGGGAAAAGAAATAGTACCCCATCATTGGTGTCAGGGGAGGATAAATAGTGCCCCATCATTGGTGTCAGTGGAAGAGATATAGTGCCCCATCATTGGTGTCACTGGAAGAGAAATAGTGCCCCATCATTGGTGTCAGTGGAAGAGATATAGTGCCCCATCATTGGTGTCAGTGGAAGAGATATAGTGCCCCATCATTGGTGTCAGTGGAAGAGAAATAGTGCCCTATTGGTGTTAGTGGGAGGAATAGTACCTTATATTATTGGAAGGAATAGTGTTTCAAGGGCCGGATAAGGGCTAGCAAAGGGTCGCATCTGGCCCTCGGTCCACAGTTAGGAGATCCCTGGTATAGGCTATGAGTTAAGTGCCCGGCACTAGAGGGTGCCTGCAGCAGGGGTTTCTCCAGGAAAGTAATTTCAGACCTTTGTTGATCCTAAAGTAGATATAAACCTCAAACATGAAACATGAACAAAGCATATCCCTCTATAATGTGTACTTGTTCAATCCAGAGCATTTGGTGTCATTTCTCTTTGCTGCCTCTTTCCTCTGCTATCTGCATTCAATCACTTTTAACAAGTTTTTCTGACACCAAGAGATAAAAAGGTGACAGTGGAGGGATCTCCAGCGTACAGCCTATGATTGGCAGCCTCAGCTCTGTTCCTGTGTGCTGTGTGAATCCGCTGTCAAGGAGTTCTGCAGAGTGTAACTTCAGCTCCCACCCCCTGCTTTCTTAAAGTTCAGGCAAGCTGTATAAATTCTGCTCTTTGAATGGATGTAGAGAAGACGGCAGATAATCAGGTACAACTTATATAGGAGGATTTGTTTCATCTGTGTATCACCTGAGCATAGTCACTTCACTGGGCATATGTAATGTTTCCAACTCCTTTTTTCAGCCATTCTACCAAGGTAAGTTTGTATCTCCGTATCCATCTGTGTTCGGACTCCCTCTCCATACACTGTGATGTGATCCAGTTGTTGGCTCATTGGTGGAGAATCCTTGCGGTCAGTTTTACGTTTCAGCAGATTGCTGTTTAGTAAATTATTGCTTTATAGAAACTTGCGCAGAAAATAACAATTATGGAAAATAAAACATTCATTGTAGCTTTGTGGATCAGCGTTGGCAAGGAGTAATATATGGTAAACCTCAGCAACCAATCAGAAGTCATTTTTTTCCCCTCTCTGACCCAATTGTTGGGATGATCTCATATTAGCGAGATTTATAGCGTGTTATTAATGTCGTGTTTTCTGTCTTCGCTGCACATCTGTGAAAGGTCTAAGGCGTGTAAGATGATTGTATTTGACTCTGCGGTAGAAGGTTTGCTGTTAGGAGGTTTGATGAAAGAAGATCTGAAAATTAATTAATTTCTCTGTTGATTATTTCATGTTGACATTATACACCACTTTGTGAAAATAGCGCCACTGTTACAGCAAACATAGCGCCCATTTGCAGCAAACGCCGTCTTACAGTGAATGGTAGGAAGGGGCGTCCTGAGCGCTGTCCATTGTGCTGATGGCACCAGATGGGTTCATTTTTATTTCCTGGATAATTGGAAAATTGTTAGGCTGGCCATAGACTATGCAATTTTCTTTCCTTCAACTATGGCCGGGTGTTGGGGTGTGCTGTGCCTCTCCAGTGGTGATACCTGTTCACTGCCTCTCTTCTGCCAGCTGAGAACCCTGCCAGCGGTGACCCCGGTCCCCCGCCCTCAGTGACCCCGGTCCCCCGCCCTCAGTGACCCCGGTCCCCCCGCCCTCAGTGACCCCGGTCCCCCCGCCCTCAGTGACCCCGGTCCCCCCCGCCCTCAGTGACCCCGGTCCCCCCCGCCCTCAGTGACCCCGGTCCCCCCCGCCCTCAGTGACCCCGGTCCCCCCCCCCGCCCTCAGTGACCCCGATTCCCCCCCTGCCCTCAGTGACCCCGGTCCCCCCCCTGCCCTCAGTGACCCCGGTCCCCCCCGCCCTCAGTGACCCCGGTCCCCCCCCGCCCTCAGTGACCCCTGTCCTACTAGCCGAGAACCCTGCCCTGGCAGCGGTGACCCCTGCCCCCCACCCTCAGTGACCCCTGCCCTCAGTGACCGAGAACCCTGCCTACTAGCCGAGAACCCTGCCCTGGCAGCGGTGACCCCTGTCCCCTGCCCTCAGTGACCCCTGTCCCCTGCCCTCAGTGACACCTGTCCCCTGCCCTCAGTGACGCCTGTCCCCTGTGACCCGGGAACCAGCAGCGGTGACCCCTGCACTTCCAGCCGAGAATGCTGTCCCAGCAGCGGTGACCCCTGTCCCCTACCTTGGCACGGGTGACCCCCTGTCCCCCTGCCCTCAATGACCCCTGTCCTCAGCTTGTCCCCAGTGGACCTTCCATCCTTTGCCCTGCTGACTCCGTTCACCACCCTGGTCAGCCCTGTAAACCGCCCTAAAAACCAATAGGCTCTGTACACTTCCCTATAGCTACCCGCAGTAATTCTCCCCCCAAAAAAAACAGGCTGTTTGTACTGAAGATGATAGACTGCTCCCTCAATGGATAGAATTTTCAGTCTATGGCCGGCTTTAGTTTTATCCACAATGGGCTAATGAGGTTTGAAAGGGCCTCTGGTTGGAAATGGGTGGAGTTCTCACTGGTAATGGTTTTGAAGCGATATTACACACACACCAGTTTTTCAAGCACTTTTTCAGCCACTGATTTAATCACTTACGGAGTATGCAGCTTTTTTATCTTTAACCCTTGACTATGTTTAATCTGTTGCCGTGACTGCTGCCACAAGTTTCCTATTTCAGGGTGGCTCCTTTCACTTGCAGCTCCCTGTGGAGCCACCCTTGTATGTAGAGACTAGAATGTCTACCTACACTCTGTGCATCAATAGAAACATACAGCCCCATAGCTTAATATGGCAAGGTACACCTCTCTTCCGCCTCCATTCTCCAAACTAGCTGTAGACTACACTGTCCACTGTTAACCTTATGAAGACCAGAAGTTCAGGGAAGCAAAATGTATTTCCCAGGAAAACTTGCCTTCTAGCCAGAAAAAAACCCACACTGTATACAATTTGCATTAAAAACAGAAGTTTTCGTTTCACATTTGTGGAAGCCTCACTGCTTCATCAAGGCCCCTCGTGCCATCCTAACCATAATCTGAGACCCTCCATGTTGGTGCATATATAGCAATGGATGAACTATTGGCATGTATACCTGGTGTGTGGGTAGGTAAAGCATTGGCGGCGGTAGTAAAGAGTCTAGTTGCAGTAAAACCTGTATTGAGCAGCCGCCTCTGTGGGAGGATGCCGCCTAGGGAAGCAACTCAAAGTTAAATGCAGTCAGTTGCAGCTGAGGAGAGGTACCGACAGCGTCTGTTTCAGAGGATGAAGTGCAGCCTGGCCAGTCCCAAGAGGTCAGGCTGCTTTCCAGGATAGTGAGTCTCTAGCCCAGCAATGGGCAAACTACGGCCCGGCGGACCTTTTAATCCGTCCCGCGGAGCGTGCTACAAAAAAAAAAAACAGCCAGGGCAGCGCGCTTAAATGCAATGATTGGCCAGTCTCGCTGCCACTCACATCCTGATAGCCAGTGATTGGCTGTCAGGATGTGTGTAGGCGGGGCAGCGTGACGAACGTGAGGGGAGCTAGGCTCCTCTCACAGTCCGCCCTGAAGACCGGAACGGCGCGGGAACACGGCGAGAAGAACGCGCGGAGCAAAGGTAAGTGAATTGACACAGGGGGGACTTGGCTTACTACTTGCTACTTACTACTACTATATGAGGGATGAATTAATAGGGGGGATGAATTAATAGGGGGGATGAATTAATAGGGGGGATGAATTAATAGGGGGGATGAATTAATAGGGGGATGAATTAATAGGGGGGATGAATTAATAGGGGGGATGAATTACTATATGGGGGATGAATTACTATGGGGGATGAATTACTATATGGGGGAATATTACTATACTTACTATGGATGGCATGGTAGTGGCTGGGCTGGCCAGCAGCTAGTCCGGCCCCCGGGTCCAATATATGAACCCATTGCGGCCCTCAAGTCAAGTTTGCCCACCCCTGCTCTAGCCTGTCCCTTCTTGTCTAGAACCTACCGCTAGTTCTGCTCCCTAACAAGTGGGGTGTCTCTCCCTAATCTAGCCACTCGGAAAAATGCACCCCAAAACCCGGGGGCACAGACTTTTATAGACCTTACTGACCCAAGATGGCTGCCAAGGGTTGTATAGCCATAGTGCAGCCAACTGGAATGCTGCTTCATTGACCCAGGAAACTAGAGAAACTGTTTCCCCTGGACTTCCTCTCTAGGTTGTGGTACCACGCCGGGTCAAGCGATACCTGCAGGAGAGAAAGCAGACTTCACCTGCCTACAGGCACAGCTATTCCTCCTTCAATGCACAAGGACAAACCTTTGGCCCAGTGAGCTAAATGAAAATGGCAACTTCCACAGCCTGCACACTGCTGGAGAGGCCTGAGGGACACATTGAAGCCTTCAGTTGTCATTGTGCTGTGCCGGGTTTCTGGTGTGTCCCTTTTAAGGAAGAATTCTCCAGGCATACCTCACCTTCATTTATCCATTGCTATATATGCTCCAACATGGAGACTTTCATACATTAGGACCACGCTATACCGATGGCTCTCGACGGGGTAGTGAAAGCTTCCACATGTATCTGCAAATGTTCTGCAACTAAAATCTTTTTTTTTTTTTTTAAGCCAAATTCTTAGTGATTTTGTTTTCCTTCCAGGTACGTTTGCTCGGAAATGTTTTCTTTGCTCTTTGCGAAGCCCTTCCATGTGCACCTTACTCTAAAAGTGAGTTATAAATTTGGGAGGTCTCCAGTCTTTAGCAAAAATTTGAAGGCAGCTTTGAATCGGTGGATGTGAGAATATCTTAGTTGAGCAGTTTGTAGTTAAGTAGTTTAAAAGCTACATTCTCAGGAGTTGGCTTTTTTCTGTACTCTGCATCATACAACTTATGTTCAACAATCCATAGCTCCACTCAACTCGTCCCTCTTATACATGGACAGTCCGGGGGGGCTGGCCACTACTATCCATCCATCTTACAGTATTGCTGTGAATGTCCATATTGAAGGATGGAACCACACATGCAGTGTTGGATGGAGGCACCTAATGTTCCTGGTAATGTGTTGAATACCGGGGAGTCTGTTGGGGGAGTCTGTTGGGGGAGTCTGTTGGGGGAGTCTGTTGGGGGAGTCTGTTGGGGGAGTCTGTTGGGGGATGTATGATGTAGACATTGGAGGAAGGAAGCATACATGTAGTGTTGGATTGGAGGCATCTTATATTCCTGGTAATGTGTTGAATACCAAAGAGTCTGTTGGAGTCTCTGTTGGAGTCTCTGTTGGAGTCTCTGTTGGAGTCTCTGTTGGAGTCTCTGTTGGAGTCTCTGTTGGAGTCTCTGTTGGAGTCTCTGTTGGAGTCTCTGTTGGAGTCTCTGTTGGAGTCTCTGTTGGAGTCTCTGTTGGAGTCTCTGTTGGAGTCTCTGTTGGAGTCTCTGTTGGAGTCTCTGTTGGAGTCTCTGTTGGAGTCTCTGTTGGAGTCTCTGTTGGAGTCTCTGTTGGAGTCTCTGTTGGAGTCTCTGTTGGAGTCTCTGTTGGAGTCTCTGTTGGAGTCTCTGTTGGAGTGTCTGTTGGAGTCTCTGTTGGAGTCTCTTGCACTTTGTGATGTAGACATTGGAGGAAAGAAGCACACATGCAGTGTTGAATGGAGGCACCTTATGTTCCTGGTAATGTGTTGAATGCCAGAGAGTCTGTTGGAGAGTCTGTTGGAGAGTCTGTTGGAGAGTCTGTTGGAGAGTCTGTTGGAGAGTCTGTTGGAGAGTCTGTTGGAGAGTCTGTTGGAGAGTCTGTTGGAGAGTCTGTTGGAGAGTCTGTTGGAGAGTCTGTTGGAGAGTCTGTTGGAGAGTCTGTTGGAGAGTCTGTTGGAGAGTCTGTTGGAGAGTCTGTTGGAGAGTCTGTTGGAGAGTCTGTTGGAGAGTCTGTTGGAGAGTCTGTTGGAGAGTCTGTTGGAGAGTCTGTTGGAGAGTCTGTTGGAGAGCCTGTTGGAGAGCCTGTTGGAGAGCCTGTTGGAGAGCCTGTTGGAGAGCCTGTTGGAGAGCCTGTTGGAGAGCCTGTTGGAGAGCCTGTTGGAGAGCCTGTTGGAGAGCCTGTTGGAGAGCCTGTTGGAGAGCCTGTTGGAGAGCCTGTTGGAGAGCCTGTTGGAGAGCCTGTTGGAGAGCCTGTTGGAGAGCCTGTTGGAGAGCCTGTTGGAGAGCCTGTTGGAGAGCCTGTTGGAGAGCCTGTTGGAGAGCCTGTTGGAGAGCCTGTTGGAGAGCCTGTTGGAGAGCCTGTTGGAGACTCTTGCATTTTATGATGTAGACATTGGAGGAAGGAAGCACACATGTAGTGTTGGATTGGAGGCATTTTATATTCCTGGTAATGTGTTGAATACCAAAGAGTCTGTTGGCGTCTCTGTTGGCGTCTCTGTTGGCGTCTCTGTTGGCGTCTCTGTTGGCGTCTCTTGCACTTTGTGATGTAGACAATAGAGGAAGGAAGCACACATGCAGTGTTGGATTGGAGGCATCTTATATTCCTGGTAATGTGTTGAATGCCAAAGAGTCTGTTGGCGTCTCTGTTGGCGTCTCTGTTGGCGTCTCTGTTGGCGTCTCTGTTGGCGTCTCTGTTGGCATCTCTGTTGGCGTCTCTGTTGGCGTCTCTGTTGGCGTCTCTGTTGGCGTCTCTGTTGGCATCTCTGTTGGAGTCTCTTGCACTTTGTGATGTAGACATTGGAGGAAGGACGCACACATGCAGTGTTGGATTGGAGGCATCTTATATTCTTTGTAATGTGTTGAATGCCAAAGGGTCTGCTGGAGTTTGCTGCCATGAATTAGAGCAAAGGTAGCAGATATGGGCCACCAGAGAGGTGAGTAAAATGACTCTTCTATTACAGGACAGGATTTATTAGATCCTGACAAGGTCAGTTTAAACTTTCCATTTTTAATGAATTGTGTATCAATGTTATCACTATATATCACTTACGTGATGTCCCATAGTGCTGCTTCATAAATCCGAGCGCATGGCTTATGCTGCTGTGACATCAGATACATCCGTATTTGATCCTTCAACCATTAAATTGTGGTGAAAGGGTTAAGCTGTCCGGTGTATCGGTGGCTTTGTAAACAGTCATCAGTACGTACTGGTTTAAGTCTCCCAGGTGCGGGGTAGGTAATGTGATCAGAGCAAATCCAATATTCATTTAATGATGGTTTCCCTGCAGGTTACGGCTCCAGGAGTTTGTCACAGTTGCTGAATAGCATTTTTCAGACTTCTTATGAGCTTAAGCCTCCAACTTGGAATTTGTGATTATTATGTGAAATGTCAAATCTTGGACCTCCGAAAAAAAACTGCAACCTGCGTCCAATCAATATTTAATTTAAAACTGTTCATTTTCCAGTCACACACCATTCTGATTTGTTTTGCAAAGGGTGGGGTTGGAAAGAGGGGATCAAATAATCCTGGTGTCTTGGGTATGAATTCTGCTGACATTGAAATCCATTTAGTGTTGTTTGACAGTGCTGTGCCGGAGAACGATAACCCTTCCCGTGCTAGGATGCTTTCAGTGCACACGGTTCTATGGATGAAACTTTCCATACTTAAAGGAACTTCACCCCCCACCAGGGTTAATTTTAACCCTTTCTTACCTTGTATGTAGTGCTGGGACAAGGTCTACCAGTGCCCAGCGCAAACAGGGGTGTAAGAACAGAGGAAACAGTCCTAAGCTGTCAGTGCACCTGTATGCAGAAGCTGGCAGTCGTGTGTACAGGATACTGGAGTGCTGCACTGACAGGAGAGGAACTGGAAGGAGAGAGAGTACAGTCCCACCTCCTCCCGGACACTTTTGGGCTCGGCTGTGGGCTGTGCTCTCACCCCTCCTCCTTCAAGCAAGCACAGACACCTATACCGCCCATTGGTGCATATGTGGGGCATTTGGGTGTTAAAGCCCCACCCCTCTTTGCTGCTGCAGAAACAAGTTACATGGGCAACAAGAGGTTAAAGGACCAAATGGAAGTTGTCAGTGCTTTTTTCCCCCCCTTTACAGTGCTTTCATTTTGAAATCCATTTTGCAAATTAATTTTTCCAGATGAAATTAAAGATGACCATGAACAGCTTGACGTTAAGCCGAGTCCTGTGAATCTGCCAAATTCATGCTGTGGGTGGCCCTGTGACGCCCATCTCCAAAAGGGTGAAAAAAAGTCAGCCAAGTAGCTGCAGTCGCTGGTTGAGTATTCTGAAAGCTGTGGGTGCCAATTCACAGAATCCGATAGTCGGCGGCGAGAGGTTTATTCATTAGCACTGTGTGGGAGGAGTGAAATATTTGTGGAATCATGTCTGTTAAATGGAGGCATAGGTTTCCATTCAAGTATGGAGTACATTTACTGTACCCAGCATCCTCCAGGCAGCCACCTGACTCAAGTTTGATGGAGGTGTGGGCAGGATGGCAGTGTGAAGGTAGGATGTTGCACTCGGTAGTGCTATATCTCACTATATCCCCTCTCTCCGGACCCTGCGTTCACTAGATCCGGTCTCCCGCGGACCCTGCGTTCACTAGATCCGGTCTCCCGCGGACCCTGCGTTCACTAGATCCGGTCTCCCGCGGACCCTGCGTTCACTAGATCCGGTCTCCCGCGGACCCTGCGTTCACTAGATCCGGTCTCCCGCGGACCCTGCGTTCACTAGATCCGCTCTCCCGCGGACCCTGCGTTCACTAGATCCGCTCTCCCGCGGACCCTGCGTTCACTAGATCCGCTCTCCCGCGGACCCTGCGTTCACTAGATCCGCTCTCCCGCGGACCCTGCGTTCACTAGATCCGCTCTCCCGCGGACCCTGCGTTCACTAGATCCTCTCTCCCGCGGACCCTGCGTTCACTAGATCCGCTCTCCCGCGGACCCTGCGTTCACTAGATCCGCTCTCCCGCGGACCCTGCGTTCACTAGATCCGCTCTCCCGCGGACCCTGCGTTCACTAGATCCGCTCTCCCGCGGACCCTGCGTTCACTAGATCCGCTCTCCCGCGGACCCTGCGTTCACTAGATCCGCTCTCCCGCGGACCCTGCGTTCACTAGATCCGCTCTCCCGCGGACCCTGCGTTCACTAGATCCGCTCTCCCGCGGACCCTGCGTTCACTAGATCCGCTCTCCCGCGGACCCTGCGTTCACTAGATCCGCTCTCCCACAGTACACAGAACATGGAAATGCAAAAAATAAATAAAAAATTCTAAATACTTTTTCTCATCAGCGTTATATAGCAGTCTTGTGCCTTCTATCAGTGTCCAGCCATGCTTTGGCTAAAGCATGTAGGAGTTTTCATTCTCCCCTGATCGTTCTGTGAGGATGCAGGACCCCTGACCTGTGAACAGTACGGATTGGCCCTGTGCTGATCACATGCACTTTTCCAAGAAAAAAAAAAAAAACTCTTGCAATACACACCAAACTGAGCATCTGCAGCTTGCCTCCAAACCTCTGTTCTATCAGCAGATGGATTGGGGACAGTAGAAGGGGAGAATCAGAGACAACCAGATGAAACAGCCTTTTTTGTGGGCAGCACAGTGGCTAAATGGTTAGCTGTAAAGGGAATACAGCTGCCGGGGTCACTTTAACAGCCCTTCGCTCGCTGAAAAAATAAACTGTACCAAGAGCTGCAGCCAAGGAGTTGTAATAACCACTTGCTGACAGGACATTTTTATACAGAAGTTGGCCAGCAAGTGGTTAAAGCATTCAGAGTATTGAGCCCCAATACTTCTACTGCCCTCCCCCGTCCCCACTTACCTGCTACTAATCCGCAAAATGCCTGGATCCTCAGCAGACAACAAGAGCAGCAGAGGGATGACTTGTCTGTCTATGGATGCACACAGCTCGGCTCAGGGAAGAAGTACGCACAGAGGTCTCCTTAGAGCTAAGGAGACATCTGCACACAGGAAGCCAGAAAGAGAGGTTCTCGGATCCCCCGACTACAGGAGGAAAGGGATATTTCAGAAGAAAAGGACTAACATGTGGACCTCTTGTCCTAACCATCCTACTGCAGCACAGTGGCTAAGTGGTTAGCACTCCCACCTAACAGTACTCGGGTCATTGGTATGAATCCCAACCACAGCACCACCTGCCTGGAGTTTGCATGTTCTCCCTGTGCCTGCCTGGGTTTCCTCCGGGTACTCCGGTTTCCTCCCACACTCCAAAGACATGCTGGTAGGTGAATTGGCTCCTGTCTATATTGGCCCTAGTATGTGTATGTATGAATGTGAGTTAGGGACCTTAGATTGTACGCCCCTTGAGGGTTAGGGACTGATGTGAATGTACAATATATATGTAAAGCGCGGCGTAAATTGATGATATATAAGTACCTGAAATAAATACATTTTTATACAATGTGGAGGATTAACCCCTTAGGTTGCACAGTGAGTATAACCAGCATGCTTTGCTGCATCTACAGCCTGATTGTACTGCTGCGGGTTTAGGGGAAATGGCTTGCATTTGATCAGTTTGGTCTCATGAGATTTGGATGCTTCTGACTTGCATTCACTTTCAGGGGAGGAGTGGAGGTAGGTTACATGCAGTAAAGGAAGACATGCTGTGTTTGCCAAAATGCAAGTGTACAAAACTCACTGTGATCCAAATCCAATTCGAACATTGAATTCCAGATCGTTTCAAACTGCTTTAGGACAGAAAAAAAACCTGTAGACAAGTACTTATGTAAATCTAATCATCAAAATCTCATAACACCCGCATTTCCTACACCCGCATTTTATTTTTTTTTATTCTCCAGCAGTCTTGTGGTCATGTTATGTTTCTGAGTCCCTTTTCTTCGCTGGCCAGCTTCTGATTGGTGCAGAGAATGGCGCCACGTAGTGATGTCAGTATTGTTCCCTGTAGCGCTCTCCCGGGAAGCTAGGGCAGCGTTATGACGTACCCCTGGGTGGCATGTCCTAGACATCCTGGGATCGCAGGAGGTGGGTTAAAGGACACTGGGCATCTTTAATGTGGAACTGCACTGCATATGAGCACCACCAGGGGCGGACTGACCATTTGGAAACTCGGGCACTGCCTGGGGTCTGTAGGGGGCCCCATGAGAAGCCCCTGGTACCTTTTTTCATAGGCGTTTTTGAGTTTTTGCAAGGACACAGGGGCCCCATGATCCCCTATTACCCGGGGGCCCTATGAGTTGTCAGTCTGCCCTTGAGCACCGAAAACCAAAAATGCTATTTAATTTATTTTTAATCTTAAAAGAAAACTCTTCCCCCCCCCCCCCCCCATCCATCCATCCATGTCTCCATATTTTATTTTGCTGAGAATTCATTTTGAAAAACACTCCCTGGTATTTCTGGCAGTGGCCATCTTGAGTAAGGGCAGATGTTCCATGTAGCATTTACCGTATTTTACGCTCCATAAGACGCACCTAGGTTTTAGAGGTGGAAAACAAGAAAAAAAATATTCTGAACCAATAGACTACAGACATAGTACAGGAGATGACCAGAGACTGCGGACACAGTACAGGAGATGACCAGAGACTGCGGACACAGTACAGGAGATGACCAGAGACTGCGGACACAGTACAGGAGATGACCAGAGACTGCGGACACAGTACAGGAGATGACCAGAGACTGCGGACATAGTACAGGAGATGACCAGAGACTGCAGACACAGTACAGGAGATGACCAGAGACTGCGGACACAGTACAGGAGATGACCAGAGACTGCAGACAGTACAGGAGATGACCAGAGACTGCAGACAGTACAGGAGATGACCAGAGACTGCGGACACAGTACAGGGGATGACCAGAGAGTGCGGACACAGTACAGGGGATGACCAGAGACTGCGGACACAGTACAGGAGATGACCAGAGACTGCGGACACAGTACAGGAGATGACCAGAGACTGCGGACACAGTACAGGAGATGACCAGAGACTGCAGACACAGTACAGGAGATGACCAGAGACTACGTACACAGTACAGGAGATGACCAGAGACTGCGGACAGCACAGGGATGACCAGAGACTGCGGACACAGTACAGGAGATGACCAGGGACTGCGTACACAGTACAGGAGATGACCAGGGACTGCGTACACGGTGCAGGAGATGACCAGGGACTGCGGACACGGTGCAGGAGATGACCAGAGACTGCGGACACAGTACAGGAGATGACCAGAGACTGCGGACACAGTACAGGAGATGACCAGAGACTGCGGACACAGTACAGGAGATGACCAAAGACTGCGGACACAGTACAGGAGATGACCAGAGACTGCGGACACAGTACAGGAGATGACCAGAGACTGCAGACACAGTACAGGAGATGACCAGAGACTGCGGACACAGTACAGGAGATGACCAGAGACTGCGGACACAGTACAGGAGATGACCAGAGACTGCAGACAGTACAGGAGATGACCAGAGACTGCGGACACAGTACAGGGGATGACCAGAGAGTGCGGACACAGTACAGGGGATGACCAGAGACTGCGGACACAGTACAGGGGATGACCAGAGACTGCGGACACAGTACAGGAGATGACCAGAGACTGCGGACACAGTACAGGGGATGACCAGAGACTGCGTACACGGTACAGGAGATGACCAGAGACTACGTACACAGTACAGGAGATGACCAGAGACTGCAGACACAGTACAGGAGATGACCAGGGACTGCGTACACAGTACAGGAGATGACCAGAGACTGCAGACACGGTACAGGAGATGACCAGGGACTGCGTACACGGTACAGGAGATGACCAGAGACTACGTACACAGTACAGGAGATGACCAGGGACTGCGTACACAGTACAGGAGATGACCAGAGACTGCGGACACAGTACAGGAGATGACCAGAGACTGCGGACAGCACAGGGATGACCAGAGACTGCGGACACAGTACAGGAGATGACCAGGGACTGCGTACACGGTACAGGAGATGACCAGGGACTGCGGACACGGTGCAGGAGATGACCAGGGACTGCGGACACGGTGCAGGAGATGACCAGGGACTGCGGACACGGTGCAGGAGATGACCAGGGACTGCGGACACGGTGCAGGAGATGACTAAGAGACTGCTGACCTTTGGGGAGAGAGGGGGAGCGGGTACCTGAATTTGCTCCGGAGGAAACAGCGGGCCCCCGAATCGCGGTGCGGAGTGCTCCCAGGGAGTGCGCACAAGCAGGGGGCAGGGAGGCTGTTTATAAATGGCCACTCGCCCCTGCACTGCCACCGTCTGATCGTTTATATACCACGGCCGGATGGGAAGTGGTTAATATTTTCACCAAACATTAAAGATATTTTCACTGTAATGTAGCAACTAAAAGTGTATTGCCAGTCTTACATAAGTGGTCATCCTGACCCATTTAGCAGAGCCAGAATTGTTTGTTGTGCATTTACAGCTGACCTTTCTATTGCATCAATTTTGATCTGCAAAATGTGTTATTTTCAGTGTGAATTTCTGAAGCAGACAAGGACCAGTACCGACAACTGGTATTTATCTCTTTTAAGAGGTGAACTTTAAACAAAAAGTATTAGCATCCCAAAGGGCAGCAATTTTTCAACTTTTTCACATAGCGCAGTGGTCTCAACTGAGATCTGGGGGCTGTATGTGGCCCTTTCTAGTCTAAAATCCCCGAACCCCGCATTCACTATATCTGGTCTCCTCTGACCCTGCATTCACTATATCTGGTCTCCCCGGACCCTGCATTCACTATATCTGGTCTCCTCTGACCCTGCATTCACTATATCTGGTCTCCTCTGACCCTGCATTCACTATATCTGGTCTCTTCTGACCCTGCATTCACTATATCCGCTCTCCCCGGACCCTGCCTTCACTATATCCGGTCTCCCCGGACCCCGCATTCACTATATCCGCTCTCCCCGGACCCTGCCTTCACTATATCTGGTCTCCCGGGACCCTGCATTCACTATATCCACTCTCCCCAGACCCTGCATTCACTATATCCGGTCTCCCCGGACCCTGCATTCACTATATCCGGTCTCCCCGGACCCTGCATTCACTATATCCGGTCTCCCCGGACCCTGCATTCACTATATCCGGTCTCCCCGGACCCTGCATTCACTATATCCGGTCTCCCCGGACCCTGCATTCACTATATCCGGTCTCCCCGGACCCTGCATTCACTATATTCGCTCTTCCCGGACCCTGCATTCACTATATCCGGTCTTCCCGGACCCTGCATTCACTATATTCGCTCTTCCCGGACCCTGCATTCACTATATTCGCTCTTCCCGGACCCTGCATTCACTATATTCGCTCTTCCCGGACCCTGCATTCACTATATTCGCTCTTCCCGGACCCTGCACTCACTATATCTGCTCTTCCCGGACCCTGCATTTACTATATCCACTCTCCCAGTCACTTGCCTAATGTAGTTACATTGGTATATATATATATATATATATATATATATATATATATATATATATATAATGTGTATGTATATATATATCTCTCAGCACTGAGTGTAAGGTTAGCAGCGGCTTGGACACACATTAGAAACGTTTTGTTGTTTTTTTTTTTTTTTTTTTTTTGTCTGCCGCGCAGGTTTGTTGATTTATTTATAGTAGACTATGGCCTAAAGCAGGAGAACGTTGAATTTTGCTGCACTCCAGTGACCTGGAACTTTATGGATAAATGACAAGAAAAAAACCAGAACAACTTGGGTAGATGCAAGCAGAACTGTGGTCTAGGTAAGATCCATCACACATAGAGCTAAATGGGAACAGCCTGGGGTTAGAAGTGTTTCTCAGGAAACTGTGAATAACCACTGATGCATAAGGGGAAGCCTGTAAACAGCTCAACCATGGTTGCAGCCAGAGTCAACTCCTAACAAATAGGGGAAATCATTAGGAAGGGAACTAAAATAGTCCAAATGGTTGTACGTTGTTATCCTAAAGAGTTAGCTGGAAGACTGGATCAAACAGAAGATAATTAGGCAGTAGCAGGGCCGGGATAAGGGGTGGGCAGGAGGGCGGCTGCCTTGGGCGTGGTGGGGATTTAGGGGGTTGCTTTATGGTATTTGTACTAGGAGGATGGATTTTTTGGGGGGGGGGGGCGATTTGTGCTGTAAGAGGAGAATTTGGAAGGGGGAGAGGAATTATTCAGAGGGGAAATTTTAAAGCAGAGTTCCACTCACCCTGTCAAAAAATAAGTCAGCAGCTACAAAAACTGTAGCTGCTGACTTTTAAAAAAACAGCCACTTACCTGTCTCGTGGTGTGTCCCCTGCAGCCAGTTTCACTGGCCGTCCTGTATTCCAGGAGGGCGGCATTTTCAGTGTGGGCACCCGGCTGTGTAGCTTGCGGCTTTACAGCCGGGTACCCACTGTGCATGTGCGAGCAGCACTGCGCTTCATGAATGGTCCTGTAGTATTCTGGGACCTGTCGCGTGTCCCAAAAGACTACAGGGAGGGAGGACACCTTCCGATCGCCTAGGCGATCAGACCGGAAGTGGGTACCTGGCAAATTCGGGAACCCGCTCCCCAAAGGTGCCAATCCTTATTGGGGAGTGGGGGAGCAGTCCTTTAAAGTAGAACTTCCCCTTTTTGGTGGAGCTCCACTTTAAGGATTTGTGCTGGGGGGGGGGGGGATTTGGGAGGGAGAGGACTTGATCTGGGAGGGGGATTTTGGAGGGGGGAAGAGGATTTATGTTCAGAGGGGATTTGGGAAACATTTTTGCTTTGAGAGGAGATTTTGGAAGGGGGAGAGGAATTATTCAGAGGGAAAATGTAAGGATTTGTGCTAGGAGGGGGGATTTGAGACGTAGAGGACTTGAGCTGGGAGGGGGAATTTTGTTTGGGGAGAACATTGGCTTGCGAAGGGAATTCATGCGTAGGGAGGTGTGAGAAATATTGTTCAAATTTTTATTGGGGGAAGGGAGGTGATTTTTTACTGACACATAATGCTCATGTATTTTGGCAAGGGAGGGGGCGCCGTTTGGCATCTTCGCCATGAGCGCTAGATGACCTTGTCCCAGTACTGGGCAGTAGAGCTGACTTTATCTCACCTCAGGAGTCCAGTTTAAAGTTCAGAGGAGATGCTCTTTGCAAGTGGTGTATCCAGGATATAGTCCAGAAAGGGGGAAGGCCCAGATTCTTAATAAATGCTTCATCCTCCTGGGTACTCTTTGGAACTGTGTTGGGAGCCACCTTTGCATGCTATTAACCTGAATGGAATTCTCCAGCTTTATGGGATGCTTGTGGAGGTTGCAGGTGATTAAGTTAGGTTTTAGCAGCCTTCATTTAGTGAGATCAGTTGGGTAAAGATCACTAGAAATTTGAATTTTATTCACCTCTATAGTCTACGGCAGGGGCGGACTGACAACTCATGGGGCCCCCGGGCAATAAGGGATCATGGGGCCTGTGTCCTTGCCCAAACTCAAAAAAGCCTACGAAAAAGGTACCAGGGGCATCTCATGGGGCCTCCTACTGACCCCGGGCCCTCGGGCAGTGCCCGAGTTTCCAAATGGTCAGTCAACCCCTGGTCTATGGCAGACCTGTTTTGGGTAGTGGAGAGGAGATCTTCCTTGCTCTCGTAGAAGTGGAAGCAAACCACAATATCCCTCAGGCATTCATCAGCTGGAGGCTTAGAACCCAGAGAACAGTGTGCACAGTCCAGGGACCAGTCAATGTTTGTTATACCAGGTACAAGATAGGTAAGTATGTATGTGAGACAGAATGTGAGCTCTTAATCGCTCATGGTTTCTGGAATCCCCTAATGTGAAGATTGTGATGCCTGTCCAGTTTTTTCGAGTCCTCTTGTTTTAGCTGGAGCTGGGTGACATTTTGTTTAAGGGACATATTTCCCTTTTCCATTACATTACCATATTGAACCAAATCATCAAATTTCATTTTTAGATGGTCTAAACATTCACTATTTAAGTCTATCCCTTGCACCGCCCACCAAAGTTCACTTCTCTGTAGATAGATAGTGAGTGATTTTCTGCAGCAGCACAGACTTTCATCAAGCATGTTGATTATTAGACATGGTGCTGATGTAGTGTCGTCACCCTATATCAAAGTGTGCATAATTATTAGGCAGCCTCTTCAGGCAAAATGGGCCAAAAAAAGAGATTTAACCGACTGAAAAGTAAAAAATTGTAAAAAAAAAGTCTTTTCGAGGGATGCTACACTCTTGAAATTGCTAATATATTGGGGTGTGATCACAGAACCATCAAACGTTTTGTTGCACATAGTCAACAGGGTCACAAGAAATGTGTTGAGAAAAAAGATGCAAATTAACTGCCAAAGATATGAGAAGAATCAAATGTGAAGCTACCAGGAAGCCATTATCTTCCAGTGCTGTCATATTTCAGAATTGCAACCTACCTGGAGTGCCCAGAAGTACAAGGCGTTCAGTGCTCAGAGACATGGCCAAGGTAAGGAAGGCTGAAACCCGACCACCACTGAACAAGACACAGAAGTTGAAACGTCAAGGCTGGGTCAAGAAATATCTGAAGACAGATTTTTCAAAGTTTTTATGGACCGATGAGATGAGTCACTCTTGTTGGACCAGATGGATGACCCGTGGCTGGATCAGTAATGGGCACGGAGCTCCACTTCGCCAGCAAGGTGGAGGTGGGGTACTGGTATGGGCTGGTATTATTAAAGATGAGCTCGTTGGACCATTTTGGGCTGAAGATAGACTCAGAATGAACTCCGAAACCTGCTGCCAATTTTTACAAAACACTTTCTTCAAGCAGTGGTACAGGAAACCGTATGCATCTTTCAAGATATTCATGCAGGACAATGTTCCATCATATGCATTAAAGTACTCCACTGCCAGTTAAGGCCTTAAAGGTGAAAGAATGACACGGCCCCCTTCCTCACCTGACCTAAACCCTATTGAGAACTTGTGGGCCCTACTTAATCGGGAGATTAAAGCGGAGTTCCAGTTGAAATGAAAAAAAAAGTTTTGCTTACAGTTCTACTTTAATGTGTGATGGATATCAGGTTTACACCCCGGGCCACATCAAGCCAACTTTGAAATCGTGCAACTTACAGTGAAGTCGAACGATTTCAAAGTCAGAGGACATGCCGATTTTAGGTGCGATTTGCAAGACATCTGATACAGACGTCTTTGCAAATCGCACCAAAAGTAGTGCATGTGCTACTTTTCTTGTTTAAACATTTTATTGATTTTTCCAGTGCCAAAAAAAAGCAAGCAGAAGACATTTCAGATGCATGTAGAACAAAGAAGAGAGGGATAAAGGGGAGCAGGTTGCCCTACAACAGGGAGGGAATGTCGTATAAAAAACATGTAATGAGGAACAAAGGGAGATGAGACATGGTCAAGCTCTGAAAGAGGAACATTACTCCCTAAAACTACATGAAGGTTCCGTGTAAGACACAGAAGGGCAGAGGTGAGAAGGAAAAAAGGGGAGGAGGGTAGAAGGGACCAAAGGATAAAGCTGAGAAGGAGGTTGGGGGATGTGTGACATCCAGGGAAAGAGAGGGTAATTCTCGGGACCAAACCAGTGCATAGTTTAGACCATAGTGCCACCTGCAGGCGAGAATAGAGAGCGGTGAGGGTGGAGAAGCGTATCATCGAAGTTCCACCCATGGGATCCATGAGGAACCATTCCACCCATGGGATCCATAAAGAACCGTTCCACCCACGGGATCCATATGGAACCGTTCCACCCATGGGGTCCATAAGGAACCGTTCCACCCACGGGGTCCATAAGGAACCGTTCCACCCACGGGGTCCATAAGGAACCGTTCCACCCACGGGGTCCATAAGGAACCGTTCCACCCACGGGGTCCATAAGGAACCGTTCCACCCACGGGGTCCATAAGGAACCGTTCCACCCACGGGGTCCATAAGGAACCGTTCCACCCACGGGGTCCATGTCGACAGGAACTTGGGAACAGAATTTAGAATGTTGGCTTCCACTTTAGCATGGATCATCGCTAGAGTAACTTTGTGCTTAACTGCAAGAATACACCGAGACGGCGACTTCCACGATTTGGCCATGATCTGCTTAGCTGCCGTTGTAATTTGTAGGAGAAGTATAAATTGGGATTTAGAAATGGAGGGGGGGGGGATGAAAATTTAAGAGGGCTACAATTGGATGTGGTGGTAGTGGTTTTGTAAATAACAGGGATAGCATGTGAAAAATTTCAGTCCAGAAGGCTTGAGCAACCAGACAGGTCCACCAAATATGAAAGCAAATACCAACCATCGCACAGCCCCTTCATGTACTACTTTTCAAATCGTTGCAGTTTCTACTTGATATGACCGCTTCAAGTGGGGACAATAGGGTGCAACTTGGCATGTGATTTGCAAGTCGCAGGGCTTGCAAATCGCATGCCAAGTCGCACCCGATGTGAATGGGGGGGTTAGATGGGTTTTCTCTTTAAATACGCAGTTGTGTATATCTAACAGAGGACACAATATACCAACACAACATATTTTTGTACTGGGTTGAGAACTAAAATGAGGGAACTTTGAGGCTTGCTATTTCCCATATATTCTCAGCCCTGAGCTAGGCATACATATTGAGATTATATTCGGTTGCAACAAGAAAAAAAGTTTTGTTTTATGAATCTAGCTTTAATGAAGCATTAAAGTGATAACTGTGACAGTTGCCAGTGTACTTAATGTCAACTGAACATTATTTTTTTTGCCATCAATTTTATTTTTGCATAGCATTTTCAGTGACAGGGTTCCATCATGGTACTGTACAACTTTATTTCAGGTACTTATATAGCGCCATCAATTTACGCAGCGCTTTACATATATATTGTACATTCACATCAGTCCCTAACTCTCAACAGGGGTACAATCTAAGGTCCCTAACTCACATTCATACATACACATACTAGGGACAATTTAGACAGGATCCAATTAACCCACCGGCATTTCTTTGGCGTGTGGGAGGAAACCGGAGTATCCGGAGGAAACCCACACAGGCACAGGGAGAACATGCAAACTCCAGGCAGGTGGTGCCGTGGTTGGGATTTGAACCAACGACCCTAGTACTGCCAGGCGGATGTGCTAAGCATTTAGCCACAGTGCTGCCCAACTGAAAGTGTTTGAAAAGGCTGAACATTTTACCCTAATGCATTCCCTGCATTACGGTAAAAAATGTTACTGCAAGTATTCCCCCTTCACCCCCCCATGTACTTACCCGAGTCCGATCTCCATCCAGCACTGTTCTCATCTGCAGCGGCGCTGGTCTCTTTTTCCTCACAGGACAGAGAGGCAGCAGCAGGAGCCATTGACTCCTGTTAATCTAATTCTGTGGGCGGGGCAAATCCACGCTGTTATACCATCACAGAGCAGGTAAGTATAACGTGGTGTTTTCTTTTGTTTTTTTTAATTAAAATAAAAAAATCCTATGCCTTTAACCACTTGCTCTCCAGAGGATTTAAACCCCTTCTTGTCCAGGGCATTTTTTGCGATACGGCACTGCGGTATTTTAACGGACGGTCATGCAATGCTGCACCCAAATGAAATTTACGTTCTTTTTTTCCCCACAAATAGAACTCTTTTGGTGGTATTTGATCGCCTGTGCGTTTTTTTTTATTTTTTTGCCCTATAAACAAAAAAATACCGACAACTTTGAGAAAAAACAATATTTTTGACATTTTGCTATTAAACATGTCCAGTAAAAAAATTTAAAGAATCAAATTTCATCGTAAATTTAGGCCGAAATATATTCTGCTCCATGTGTTTGCTACAAAAAAAAATCCCAATACGTGTAAATTAATTGGTTTACATGAAATTTATAGCGTTTACAAATGGCGGTATATAAACTGGAATTTTTTTTGTTTTTTTTACTAGTAATGTCGTTGATCAGCGACTTATATTATCGGGAATGTGGATTCTGCCACGGGGGGGGGGGGAAGGGGGACTGACTTGGGGTCACTGACATCCCCAGTGACACCAATACAGTGACCAGTGCTAATAAAGAGTACTGACACTGTACTAATGACACTGGGCAAGTAGGGGTTGACATCTGGGGCGATCAAAGGGTTAACTGTGTGCTGTTTCACTATGGAGCTGTGTGTGTGTGCTTCACTTTAACCACACTGCTATGCAGAGCCATACAAAGCAGTGTGCAGGAGCTGACGGGAGAGAACTGTATTGTTTATACACATGTCTCTCCCTCGTCTGAGATACTCAGCGAGTTCTGGAGAGTAATCACTGGCCGGGACCCAGTGATTGACAGCCGAGGCTGCGAATGGTTGCGTGGGTAGGGTGTGTGCACCAATTACCTGGAAATGCAAAATTGTGTGTGTATGTATATATGTGTGTGTGTGTATATATATATATATATATATATATATATATATATATATATGCATCTGTGCCGCCCTGTAGCAGTATTTCTACTTGTCTATTTAACGGCCATTTTATTAGATACACCTGTTCAATGGCTTGGTAACACAAATTGCTAATCGGCCACTCACATGGCAGCAGCTCAATGCATTTGAGGCTTTTACACGTGGTGAAGACGACTTGCTGACGTTCAAACCGAGTGTCAGAATGGGGAAGAAAGGGGATTTAAGTGACTTTGAACGTGGCATGGTTGTTGGTGCCAGAC
The DNA here is from genome assembly GCF_062004578.1 of Staurois parvus. Classification (NCBI taxonomy): domain Eukaryota; kingdom Metazoa; phylum Chordata; class Amphibia; order Anura; family Ranidae; genus Staurois; species Staurois parvus. The sequence goes on from NW_028320593.1 coordinate 21,790, forward strand.
GGGCTGGTCTGAGTATTTCAAAAACTGCTGATCTACTGGGGTTTTCATGCACAACCATCTCTAGGGATACAGAGAATGGTCAGAAAAAGAGAAAATATCCAGTGAGTGACAGTTGTGTGGATGAAAATGCCTCGATGTCAGAGGAAAATGGGCAGACTGCCTGCTGCGACATTCCGATGGTAGGGTCAGAATTTTGCATAAACCTGAAAGCATGGATCCATCCTGCCTTGTATCAATGGTTCAGGCTGGTGGTGGTGTCATGGTGTGGTGGATCCATCCAGCCTTGTATCAATGGTTCAGGCTGGTGGTGGTGGTGTCATGGTGTGGTGGATCCATCCTTCCTTGTATCAATGGTTCAGGCTGGTGGTGGTGGTGTAATGGTGTGGTGGATCCATCCTGCCTTGTATCAGTGGTTCAGGCTGGTGGTGGTGTCATGGTGTGGTGGATCCATCCTGCCTTGTATCAGTGGTTCAGGCTGGTGGTGGTGTCATGGTGTGGTGGATCCATCTTGCCTTGTATCAATGGTTCAGGCTGGTGGTGTAATGGTGTGGTGGATCCATCCTGCCTTGTATCAGTGGTTCAGGCTGGTGGTGGTGTCATGGTGTGGTGGATCCATCCTGCCTTGTATCAATGGTTCAGGCTGGTGGTGGTGTCATGGTGTGGTGGATCCATCCTGCCTTGTATCAGTGGTTCAGGCTGGTGGTGGTGTCATGGTGTGGTGGATCCATCCTGCCTTGTATCAATGGTTCAGGCTGGTGGTGGTGGTGTAATGGTGTGGTGGATCCATCCTGCCTTGTATCAGTGCTTCAGGTTGGTGGTGGAATGGTGTGAAGGAGATTTTCTTGGCACTAGGAAGGTGAACCTAGTAAAGTGGCCAGTGAGTGTATATTGTATGTCAGCAATTCCTAAATGGTTCCCTCCCCAAAATAGTGTTCCTGTTCAGATTTCTTCAAGTATACAGAAGAGGTTGATATATCATCACACATGGATAGGCGTGGTTGTGTGTAAAAAGGTTTGGGATAATCTTGCACCATTTTATTGCATAGAATCATCATTACTGTTTTTCCTCAAGTTCTTGCAGCTTTCTAGGTAATGCTCTCCATGGTATAATTAGTATTATGCGTGGTTGTATTTTAGGCTTTATTATAATTATTGTTTCATTTTTATTTGTGGTGCATTTGTCATTGTATGTAACGCAGTTAAAGGAGAAGTACAGGCAAAGCTGTGGATCACAGTAGTGCAGTTCATTCTCCAAACACGGAAAGGTTTCTTCACAGTAAAAGCTGTGAGAATGTGAAATAGACTTCCTCGAGAGTTGGTTGTGGCCAGCTCAGTGGATTGCTGTAGGAAAGTCCTGGATTGTTTCTTGGATACACAGAATATAACTGGATATAACATTGATAGGTAAATCCGATTGCCTCTCGGGGGATCAGGAAGGAATTTTTTTCCCAGCAGGAGCAAATTGGATCGTGTTTTGCTGGGTTTTTTGCCTTCCTCTGGATCAACTGTGGGTATAGGATTATAACTTTTTTTTTTTTTTAATGATTGAACTGGATGGACTTTTCTCTTTTTTCAGCCAGTCTATAACTATGTAACAAAGAAAAAAGACGAAAGACAAAAGTCCATCCAGTTCAACCATTAAAAAAGAAGAAAGGAAAAAAAAGTTATAATCCTATACCCACAGTTTTGGATTCTGGATCAACTGTGGGTATAGGATTTTATATATATATATATATATATATATATATATATATATATATATATATATATATATATAAAATCCTATACCCACAGTTGATCCAGAATCCAAAACTGTGGGTATAGGATTATAACTTTTTTTTCCTTTCTTCTTTTTTAATGGTTGAACTGGATGGACTTTTGTCTTTTTTCAGCCAGACTAACTATGTAACTGTGACCTGTTGTTGGCCAACAGTGAGCTAAAGTCCGCTGTCTGCTCATGTCACTCAGCGGACTACGTTGGGGAAAGATCCCGACTTTAAAGTTGGGATCCACCCAGATGTCTGGACCGGCACCTGGCTCAGCCTCGCAGCGAGCTGCTGAGAGCCTGAGTCAGCCAATCCCACCCCCTCCACAGCCCAGCACTCCAGTGAAAGGAGGGGGGGGGGGTGCAGAACAGGCAGCGGTGACCTTTTTAAAGCTGAATTCCAGGTTTGAACTTTTTATGCTTTTACATTGGACCAGCTTGGACCAATGTAACCCTGTATACACCATACTTGAGAGATCTTTCTAGCAAAGAGTTTCTTAACCAGGGTTCCATGAAACTCTAGGGTTCCAACAGAGGTTGCTAGGGGTTCCTTGAGCAATGAGCATTTTCTGCCTCTCAGATAACTTCCCACTAACACCATTGTTCTTTTTAGCTACCTGTAAGGGGAAATTGCTCCCAATAACCACAAGTGTAAGGAGTATTCTCCTCCTTGACCCATCACACTAATGTATTTGTAGATTTGTAGCAGGGATTCCATGGGACCGTAAAGGGTTACTCTGTTGAGAGTTGATCTCGAAACTGGAAATCACTGTAGTTGGTACTGCTGCTCCAGTGATCTCCTCTAGCTTCCGGGTCCCATGCCAAGCAGCTACCCTGCTCAATTGTGAACATAGGAGATTCCTTGCTCTGCATGGGTGCCATTCAATCAACACTTTGCACTTTCTTAATAAATGGAACACATTCCCTTATTGGACAAGGTGGAGAGGTGTGGCAGTGACATTAAAATGTCCTCCTTGACCAATTGGTAAGCGCTTTGCAATCAAATGCAAAGTGTTCCCTGAATGGTGCTCTTGCCAAGAGCCCAACCTTCTGTGTTCACAATTCTGCAGGGCAGCCACTTGGCACAGAACCCAGAGGCCAGTGGGGATTACTGGAGTAGCAGTGTCTTACAGTGATTTCCAGGATCCAGGAGGGATCCCACAGGTATGGTACATATTTACATTGATCCAAGGTGGTACAATGTAGCCATTTAAGTTTCTATACCTGGAATTCCATTTTAACTGAAAATTGTAAGATTGTAGCATGTGTAGATGATGATGCAAATGGCACATAACCTGCTATTTCTAAGGAATATGGCTCATCCAAGCCCCCCCCCCCCCCCCAGTGATCACTAGCAATTTGGACGTTCAGAAACATGTTGGTAAACCTTCATGATCTTATGATTATTTTCTTTCATCAAATGTGTATGGCAGTAGAATGTCTGGAATGGTGGTTACAAATTGTTCACAGCAGCCCTTTTCAACCTCTTTACCAAGGGCGACCCCTCTAAAGACAATTTCCAGTTCTCCGGGTCACTTTTTTGCAATCAGTAAACTGCACTCTGTACTGCACTGCAGAATATTTCAGGTGTTAAATATCTCAGGCACTGTCTGTTTTTCCATTTCTTATGGCAATAATTGCAGTTTACCGCAGTTATAACACAAACAATGATAAGAATAATTTGGGAGGAGCCAGAGCGCGTGACGTCAGCATGTACCGAAACGTGGCGGCCATCATACATGGTGACATGCTGTTTTATATTCAGGATCGATGTACGTTCAATACTATGCTTTGAGGCAATAAATTCTAATTATTTTACTACACTATGAGGATGCTCTCTGCAATTTAAATGAGGTTGTCTTCTATGAGGATAATTCCTTTGTAGGTTCACCCTATAGCCCACCTTCTGATGTGAGAGTTTGGAACCAAAGAACGTCCAGGTCTACGGCCTGCATTTTGGAACTTACACAGCGTTTATTGACCCATCCATTACTGGGGGTCAACATGACCTGGTAAAAGGTAGAGTGTTCGGTGATGGTGGACTCTTTTGTATCTTCTCCTGGCCATTTTTGACAGCACTGAGGTTCCAGTAAAGAGGGGCTTATTTTATACATCTAATATGTTTTGAAGCGCCTGCACTTTTGTATATTACAATAAGAATAATGCTGATGACTTGCTGTCCAGTAACTCTCCCTACACCCCCCCACTCAGAGAAATACCCAAATTATTATTTTCGTGCAGGACTGGTGAGTGTACAGAGGACATAAAAATGGCCGCTGAGCTCTCCCTCCTTTTACTATAAAGCCCCCTCCTAGAGCGGATGCTCCACATCCTAGAAAGCCCCAAACCCCCCCAACCCCAACTGCTTTCTCACTTCCAGGTTGAAATCTTAGTGATGACCACGCCGACACTGAATATCAAGTATCAGTTATGTGGACTCCGAGGACCAGGTCATTAATGAAAACCAGAAGTCTCTCAATATGTTGCATGACCAATCACTTCCCCAAACTGCAAATGTGAATTGCCTCTCCCAAGTCTCAAACTCAAGAAAAGCATTGACGACTCCAGGCCCGTCAACACTACTGAATGTTTTCAAGGCAGCCATTTCTGTGTTCCACAGTGGCTTCTCTGCCCCCTGGCCTCTCTGCTCTGGCAGATCTGCTTCCCAAGAGAGTCACTTTTTCTATGATTCAAGCACAGTCAACCCCCCCCCCCTCTCTCCCGTCTTTAAATTCAGGCTTCGTGCTAAATGGGCCTAGAACTTTCTATCTTCACCAGCACTGCCACTCCTTTCCTCCAAGGCACACTGCTTCTTCTCAATGCATGCTGCCACCTCCAGCAGCAGAAACCTTTCATGGAACCCTAGGGTTCTGTGTAAAAATCCTGGTATGGAGGCATCTCTCTTAGATGAAACTGGAGATTTTTGGAAGATCTTATCAGCTCGATCTTCACAGATGAAAACAATGAAGCTTTCAAAGAAAACACCACCAAACCTACTATGAAATGCAGAGGAGGCCCAGTTATTTTGAGGCTACATCTGGTGCAGGGCTCCCTGAATCTATACAAGGTACAATGAGATGTCAAGACTTATCAAATACTTCTGGAGCAAAATGTACTGTCAAGTCTCAGAAAGCTCTGTTTCAGTTGCAGGTTAAGGGTCCTCCAGCAGATTAATAACACAAAACACCACAGCTAAAAGCACCCGAGAATGACTTGGAACAAAAGATTGGATTATTATTCTGAAGTGGCCTTCTGTGAGCCCTAATTTGAATTTTATTGAAAATGCAGTCTTGAGGAGGCATCCTTCATTCTTGACAGTTGGAGCATTATGCTGAAGAAGCGCGTGACGATCAATCAGAGTTGTTTCAGAGACAATTGTAAGTTCTTTTTTCATGGAAGGATACCAACAATTTTATCTACAACTGAGTACAGTTGCTGGAACTTGATTGAAAATGTAAAGCCTTTAACCAGGATGAAGTTACCCGTCTCCCACATCTTCTAACCGCCACTTCTAATCAGTTTAGCCAACTTTCACATTTCTGTGGTGCGGTTTTCTGTGGTTTTCAGAATGAGGGTTTCTAAAAAGTGCTGTTGCTTTCTTTTGGCATTTATGATCTAATGCTCAACGTCTGATCACACAGTGGTCCAAAACTCACAGGAATAAAGTGTCACATAATATCCTTATTTTCCAAAAATCATCCATACACACTCACTACCTAACCCCCCTGGCGGTATTCCCGAGTGTAGCTCGGGGTAAAGTTTCAGTACCAAAAGCGGTAACCCCGAGCTACACTCGGGAATACACTGCAGCATTGCTCAGGGATTCCCTGCAGCACTTACCTTGTCCTGCGCTCCCACGATGTCCCCCCTGCAGCGTCCCTGGTCATCTCCTGTGGCCGATGCTGGCATCCATCTTCCGGGTTCCGGGTTCTGGTCCCTGCGAGCGTCGGGACGTGCGGGGGCCGGAATCGGTGGGAGATTTGAAAATTTTAACAACTGACATTCACAAAATACACTAAAATCACATAGTATAACATTCCTGTATCAAACCATTTCACATACATTTTGTCCCGAGTGCTTTGTCCGGCGCCCTGCCTGCATTTTTACTGTTCTTTCTGCCTGGAAACTGAGAAGCGTCCAAAAAGCGTCCCTTTAGGTCAAAAGCGGTTTTAGACCGGGTAGAGAACAGCGATAGTAAATTAGAACCACTTGCAGAATTGAATAATGATTCGTGGGGAAAATTCGTCATCAGACACTGAAAACGATTCTTCGACTGAACTCAGCGATGTGCAAATTTGGCGCTATATTTAAAATTTCAGTGTTTTTGGTTTGATTTTATTCAATTAAATTTATTCTATTTTTTATGATTATTTATTATATTATAATTTATGATTTCGTGTTTCAAGCTTTTATTATACCCGGGATGTTTACTAGACTCTTGTTCGGACAGATTTCAGTGAGTTCTTCCTAAAAATTACAGGCCTACAATAAAAAACAACATATTTCCATGCAACAAAATTTACCGCTTTCAGCACAGAAATATGGACATAATCAGACCGCTAGGGAGGTTAATGGTCCTGTAATTTTTTTTTTTTTTCAAAACCCTTTTACAGTGTTTTTATGCCTCCTAGTATTGTCCTCCATGAGCTCCTGAACCTGTCCTTTTCTTCTCACTTCTGTTTGAAGCAAGCTGTACATGTTAGTTGCAGTCATATGCACTGCTCTATGCATGCTACAAATTCCATTGCCCATCTTAGTAGCAAGCAACAGAGAGTGGCTGCATTCCTACATACAGTGGGACCGTGGCAAATAAAAATAGCCACACTACAGGGAGTTGGATCAAAATTGCATAAAAGGGATTTGGTGGAGGCTGAGCGCAATAGAAGGCACCTTTTTTGAGTTGAGAACACATACTTGAATACGTATATTTTTTTAACCAGAGTTTAGTGTCACTTTAAATCAGTGGCAGAATAGCTCACATAGAAGAAATTCCATGTTTTAGAACAGACAGTTCAGAGTCTTGACCTCAGCAGCTTACAAAATACATTTGGTTGAAGTTATTGCCAATAAAGAACATTCCACTAGTTTATAAATATGACTCTCATATGTTTTCCATCATTGACTTTGACAGTTTAAACCATTTGAATTACCTTTCTGCTCAAACATTTTTTGCCCTGTAAACTTTCATTTGCTAGAAATATTAATTTACTTACCTCTTGTTAGCTTTCTTCAGTTGATGACTGCCATTTTTTTCTGCAGTGGTGGGACCATACTTTTGACCCCTTTTGACCATACTTTTGACCCCTTTTGACCATACTTGTGACCCCTATCGACCATACTTGTGACCCCTATCGGCCATACTTGTGACCCCTATCGGCCATACTTGTGACCCCTATCGGCCATACTTGTGACCCCTATCGGCCATACTTGTGACCCCTATCGGCCATACTTGTGACCCCTATCGGCCATACTTGTGACCCCTATCGGCCATACTTGTGACCCCTATCGGCCATACTTGTGACCCCTATCGGCCATACTTGTGACCCCTATCGGCCATACTTGTGACCCCTATCGGCCATACTTGTGACCCCTATCGGCCATACTTGTGACCCCTATCGGCCATACTTGTGACCCCTTTCGGCCATACTTGTGACCCCTTTCGGCCATACTTGTGACCCCTTTCGGCCATACTTGTGACCCCTTTCGGCCATACTTGTGACCCCTTTCGGCCATACTGGTGACCCCTATCGGCCATACTGGTGACCCCTTTCGGCCATACTGGTGACCCCCTAATGACCATACGTACGATGACTCTTCCTATGATAGCATCTCTTGTTGCTGTTTCCTCACTTTTTTGAAGTAATGCATTGTGAGACTTTAGAATTAATCTGAATGTTTCTGTACCTTGGACTGTGGCACACCATATGCCAAGAGAGTGTAGAGTAAATATGTAGGTTTGGAGTTAGATGATAGGTTCCAAAGTAAAGTCCTCCAATGTACAGGACACAGGCTGAGACTTCATAGAGCCTAGGTTACAGGCTCGTACCTTCAGGTGACTAGACACTGGCAAAGCTTTCGAGGACATACCCCCTGGGCATTAGCCTAAGACCCAACCACACTCTGAGTCCTCTGGGGTTTTTTTGCTAGTGTCCTAAGGTGATGGACCTCTTCTCCCTTATGGAGAAATCACTCTTGGCTTAAAGAGGAATTCCAGGTATGCATATTTTATACATAGTTACATTGGTCCAGCTTGGACCATACCTGGCTGATGCCCCTGAAAACTTGAGATCTTTAATTATACTCCACTACTCCAGTGATCTCCAAATGCTTCCGGGTCCCGTGCCAAGCAGCTGTCCTGCTGCTTTCTGAACACTGCCACAGCTCTCCACCTCCTTCAGTGAGAGAACACATTGCATTCATTCAGAAAATGCAAATCATTCTCTGAATTGTGCACACGCTCAGTGGTTTTTGTCCTGTAATCACAATGCATCAGGCCGACCTCTCAGCATGGGACCCGGAAGGAATTGGAGATTACTGGAATATTGGTGTCTACGTCAGTCATTTACACCTTCTAGCGGAATCCCACAGATATGGCACATACTGGGCCAATATAAAAATATCCATACCTGGAATTCTTCTTTAACCCTACACTCCTCTTACCTTAGCAGTAAGCCTACGTGTGAAAATAAACCTTCAACGTTTAATCAGCTACACTGTACAAAAATAAATGTTCCATAGGATCTCATATGCTGATGGTGACCTGTACTTCTTCCAGAGTTAAAAGCTATGCACAGTCACTACTCTTCCACACTGGGGCCACTTACACAGCCACAGGATCATCAGTTGCCTTCTGCCAATATCCAGCAGGCTCTTCCTAGTGAAGATGTAGACAACTGGACTCTTCATCAGCTTTCTCCTGGCTCTCTCCAGTGAGCTCTTCCAAACCCAACTTGATCTTCCTGATCTCAAGCTTGCAAATAGGCTCCCTAAGCCCAGCTGGGACTATCCTCTAGGATCCTGCACCAAGGGCAGAGCTCCAGCATAGGGGTCTCCTTCAGCAGGTCTGAACTCAGGAACACTGAACCCTGCTGCTCAGGCCTCAGTCTATTTATGGGCTTTCCAACCACCTAATGGGCACATCTCCTCAGGGATTGACTGGAGTCCCATAAATATTCAGGCTGCATGCTCTATCCTCCGTCCCACTATGGGTCTAGAATCCTCTAGAACAGTGATCTCCAAATAGTGGTCTGAGGATTGGATGTGGCACTTTGCTAGCTTTTATCCAGTCCTTGGGACACTGTTCCCCCCCAATGATATGAGGTACTATTCCTCCCAGTGACACCGACAGTGGGGCATAGTTCCTGCCAGTGACACTAACGATGGGGCACTATTCCTCCCACTGACCATTTCTATGGGGCACTATTCCTCCCACTGACCATTTCTATGGGGCACTATTCCTCCCACTGACCATTTCTATGGGGCACTATTCCTCCCACTGACCATTTCTATGGGGCACTATTCCTCCCACTGACCATTTCTATGGGGCACTATTCCTCCCACTGACCATTTCTATGGGGCACTATTCCTCCCACTGACCATTTCTATGGGGCACTATTCCTCCCACTGACCATTTCTATGGGGCACTATTCCTCTTACTGATACCAATGATGAGGAACTTTTCCTCCCACTGATACCAATGATGGGGTACTATTCCTCCCACTGACCATTTCTATGGGGCACTATTCCTCCCACTGACCATTTCTATGGGGCACTATTCCTCTTACTGATACCAATGATGGGGAACTTTTCCTCCCACTGATACCAATGATGGAGCACTATTCCTCCCACTGATACCAATGATGGGGCACTATTCCTCCCACTGATACCAATGATGGGGCACTATTCCTCCTACTGATACCAATGATGGGGCACTACTCCTACTGACCACCAACCCTGAAGCCATGGTTATTGTCATTGATGCTGGGCCTGGGACATTTTCTACCACCACTAACCACAATCTGGCCCCCTTAAAGTCTGAAGGACAGTAAACTGGCCCTTTGTAACGTTTGGAGACTCCTACTCTAGAAGACTGGGGAAATTAACAGAGCAGCATCCTGTGAAACCCTGAGCAGCCCTTAATAATCGCATCCTGCGCCTCTGATTGCAGTGGAGCCAGCTAGCGGATTACTCTACACTTGGAGGGTGCTACAGTTTAATTTTTTACTTTGCATTCCTCAGTCCACTCCGTCACTATCTTCTGATACCATAATAGAAGCTGTGCAACCTTGGTAAAACCTTACCTTAGCCGTACCCAGACCCTACTCCGTAATGTTGCTTTGGGCACTGGATCCTGCTAGGGCGCTCACCTTGGCACTTGGTGCAATGTCTGTGGTTAGCCGTAGGGTGCCATACAGAATCAGGGCCATGGTCCATCCCTGAGGAACCCAGGCTCTGAAGACTCCTTCTTGGGTATGCCCACCATAACGGGCAAAACGTCGACCCTATGTAGTGACGAGCAACATGGACAGGTAAGACAGGGTCACCCTGTTTGCATATTTCTGCTTTCAGCGATGAATGCAAAGTTTTCTTTTTTTCACATGCTGGTCTGAGAGTGAAACGTTGGCATGTACTATTCAGAATGATACGATTACATACACAGTGTACCCTTTATATATGTCTTTTAGCTATGTGCTGTCAAGTCGTAGCAGCAGAACTTAGTATAAAGATCACTTGTGGAAAAACGTCAGATGATATGACACTGGCATACAAAGCCGACTTTTTTTTCCCTTCCTCATTTCGTGTTTCCCTTATAACATCTGTCTGAATAGAGGTGTTATTAACAGGCTTTAATTATGTAGTTCGCTTGGCATGAAATCTCCAGTACTTGCAGGGATTTCCACCATTACCATAATGTCATAATATAGAAGCCTCCCGCCACACCTATGTTTAATTCTATGCTACTGAAGTGATCATTTAATTAGGACGCCTTTATAAAACTGTCGTGCCGTGTAAGCCTTTGTTAAATGATTAAAAAATGGTTCCTGTTGCTGAGATGTGTTAGAATATTATCAGTAATTGGATTATGCAGCAAAAAGTATTTTACGGCTTCGTACCTTTCTTTTGCCACGTATGGTTTCTTCTAAAATGCTGAACGAAGTCGTTTTCCAGTTTCACAATTAGTTTACCTAAAAACAATACTTTTTTTTTTTTATATTGAATAAAGTGAGAAAGATTTGAAGCTGAACTCCAGGTGTGATCTGTATTGCATAGTTAAGTTGGTCCAGCTTGGCACGGTGCAAGCATGTATATCTCATACCTGAGGAGGTACCTGGAGAAGCTGGTAATCACTGCAGTAGTCGACGCTACTACGTGGTCTCTTTAACCTCTTCACGCCGGCCGAATGCAAATGTGCGGCCTCCCGGTGCCTGGGCCTAGACGCTGAGCGGCCGCACATTTGCTTTCTATTAAAAAAAGGACCTATGTGCTAAGAGCGCGCGCCCTGCACGCTCCCAGCACACATGTCCGGTACTCACGGAAAGGTCCCGATCCCCTCTTTCGATCAGGACCTTTCCCGATCATGTGACTGCCATGACGGTGCGGCACGTCGGTCACATGACCCTAAACCCCGCCCCGCCTCCTGGCTTCTGAAATTCTTAAAGGGCTGGGAGGCGCCGGCGCGAAGGGGTTAAACCTACGAGTCCTGTAGTAAGCAGCTGCACCTCTGCACATTGACCATGAGGGGTCGCTCTCTTGGCACTGCTGCCATCCATAGAACGCTAATGAATACAAGGTGTTCTCTAATTGGATGAGGAGGAGAGGCAGTGGAGGAAGAGAGAGTAATGACAACAGTCTCCATTTTGTCCAAATAGGGACTGCCTTCACCACTTCCCATCCGGCCGTTGTATATAAACAGCCGGATGGTGGCAGTGCAGGGGCGGGTTGCCGTTCATAAATGGCGGCCGCCATTTTGGACTGTGCAAGCTCCCTGGGAGCACGTGGCACCGCGATCTGGTGCCAGCTGTGTCCGGATCGCTGTACGGGAGTTCTGTGTGAGGTCCCGATCATGTGATCATGGATTGGCCAATCGGTGATCATATGAATAGGTGTAAGCAAGATGTCACTTCTGACATCATTGCTTACTACTAATGAAATCTGTAAATGATCACAGAGGTCACATGGTACAGAGCTATTCACAACAGCCTTGTACCATGTGACAAGCTGTGACCAATCACAGCTCACACAGTATTTCTCAATGGCTGCAAAAATTTCAGCCATAAAGAAGGAGAAATTATTGCTTTCACAGCCTTTATGGGTGTAAAAGCAATCAGTGTAAAATAAAAAAATCCATCACCCCCCACAAGTAGCACAGTGTCACTGGTACTGCTAGGGTGACAGTATGTAAAAAAAAATATATATAAAAAAATAAAATAAAAATGTAAAAACAAATGTTTTAAAAAGTATAATATTTGGTTATAAACTAATTTGGGTATTTTTTTTGCTAAAAAGATAACTTAATACATTTTGGCAAAGATTTAGGAAGAAAGATTATTTATTTGCAAAATTTTATAAGAAAAACACTTAAAATTTTTTGGGACTTTTTCATTTATATAGCAAAAAAAATTAAAATCCCAGTTGTGAATAAATACCACCAAAATAAAGTTTGTCTCCAAAAAATACATATGGGTGTTGCATGACCGCACAATTGTCATTCAAAGTGTGACAGCATTGAAAGCTGAAAATTGGCCTGGACAGGAAGGGGGTAAAAGTGTCCGGACATGAAGTGATTAAATTGGCACATGAAGATTTTGGCTATCACTGTAGTAGCACCAGCTGCTGCAGTGATTATCAATCTCCCCAGCGGTCCATCAGGCATGAAATATGCATACTTGTGCTAAGCTGAACCAATGTGAGGGATACCTACTGCTTGTCTCCTTGGTGTCTTTAATTGCTTGATCAGCTGGACTGACCTTTGCCCTAAAGGGTCACTCCCAATGCAAAGAGTTTTTAATTGTATGTTTTAGCATCCTATATGTAAAATTATACTACCCTGTATTTTTTTTTATTTTTTTATTTTTTTTTATTTTGGTTGGTTTGGTTGTCACTGGTTTTCCTCTTGAATTGGGGAATACGGCTTGTCCTACTTAAGGTCCTCCTGAGGAAGCAGGTGTCCATTCCTGCGAAATTTCTTTTTTTTTTTTTTTTTTTTTTAAATAACCTGTTGTACTTATCTGATCTGTGTAATGGTTTTGCAAAGAGCAGCCCTGATCCTCCTCTTCTTGGGTCCCCCATGTTGAGTGCACTTGTGCATGCTCACTACCAAGCCCCACTCTGTCTATAAGAGACATGGAGTTCGGCTCAGCCCCTGCCTCCCATTCCCTCCTTACTGGCTGTGATTGACAGCAGTGGGAGCCAATGGCTCACTGCTGTGTCTCAGCCAATGAGGAGAGGAAGACCCGGGAGAGCCCAAGTCTCCTGTGCAAAGTGCTGGATCAGGAACGGGCTCAGGTAAGTATTGAGGGGGGCTCAGGGGGAGCAGCACACAGGTGTTTTTTTTTTTTTTGTTTTTTTTTAACCTTCATACATAGAATGCATGAAGGTAAAACAAATCCTTCAGTCTTTACAACCACTTTAATCTGTTTCTTTTCCCTGCTAAAAGTCTTGAATCGTGTGATTTGTTTTAATTGTATGAAAAATAAAATTGTTTACAGCAGAGCTCCACCCAGAAGGGGAAGTTCTGCTTTAAGGCCTCGTCCCCCACTCCACGTTAAAGATTGGCACCTTTGGGGAGCGGGGGGGAGCAGGTACCTAATTTTGACAGGTACCCACTTCCGCTGCCATCGCCTAGGGGATCGGAAGTGGAAGTTGTCCTCTCGCCCTCCCCGTAGTTTTCTGGGACTTGGGACAGGTCCCAGAAGACCTGGACGCAGCACTACTCATGCATGCGCAGTGGGCACCTGGCTGTGAAACCACCAACTGTCACAGCCGGGTGCCCACACTTAAGATGCCGGGGAAAGAGGACAGCCGGTGAAATCGACTGCAGTGAGGACCACTCTGGATCGAAGAACAGGTGAGCGTCTTTTTTTTTTTTTTTTTTTTTTTTTAAAGTCAGCAGCTACAGTTTTTGCAGCTGCTGACTTTATTTTTTAGATTTTGACTGGAGTTCCACTTAAGGGGTGTTTATTCCCCCCATGTTTTTAAAATTGTATTATAATGGCTTTCTCTGGGGCACCTCAAAAGTCCATTGTCTAAAATATTTTTTTGAGTTCTATAATGTGAATAGGATTTTATGCCCCCACATAAAAAGCCTGAGACATCCCAAAATTATGATAAAGTATTTTATTAAGACCGTACCCGGAGTTCCACTACAGTGATAGGCCACAATCTTTTGGGTCCTGTACTGTGGGTTCCCATCTCCATATTGACCAAAGGAGGCTGCTTGCTGAGCACTGCTCCCATATAGAGAATGCCCTATATTTTTTCTATGGTTTCAAGACACTGATTGGGAAAAAAAATGGAGATCGCCACTGGCCCTCCTCTCCATGTCATTTGGATTATGGTACCTGCTAAGACTTAATCTAGCGTTGGCTTTGGATTTAGAGCTCATTTTAGGGTTTGACTTTTAATAAAGTAGCCGAATAAATGTTGAGGATTTATTTTAGTGAGTAGGTTTAGTCCTAAGGTAAGAGGAGTGTAGGGTTAAAGAAGAATTCCAGCTATGGCTATTTTCACATTGGTCCAGTTTGTGTCATACCTGTGAGATCCCTCTAGAGCAGGACTTCTCAACCAGGGTTCCATGGCACCCTAGGGTTCCTCCAGAGGTTACTAGGGGTTCCGTGAGCAATGAACAATTTCTGCTTCTCAGATAAGTTCGCACTGACACCATTGATCTTTTTAGCTATCTATAAGGGGGTAATTCTTCCAAACGACCACAAGTGTAAGGAGCATTCATCCCACTGATCATCACGCTAATGTATCATGAGTTGTAGATGTAGCAACTTTTAGCAGGGTTTCCCTGAGACAAAGTTGTTTCAAGGGTTTCCCAAATTTGAAAAGGTTGACAACAGCTTCTCTAGAAGCTGGAAATCGCTGTAGTAGATAGGACTACTCCAATGATCTCGACTTGCTTCTGGGTCCCGTGCCGAGTGGCTGCCTTGCTGCATTCATTAGGTCAGCCGCTGGGCACAGGCACCATTCAGAAAACTCTGCATTTTCTCAATGCATGCAAAGCATTCTCTGATTGGACGAGGTTGAAAGTTTGACATCACCACTTTCTCATCCAATCAGAGAACATTTTAATTCAGAAAATGCAAAGCGAGATCTCTAAATTGAACCCGAACTGACTTCTGTCTTCAGAGTGTGTCAGGGCAGATTCTCTGCATGGGATCTGGAAGATAATGGTGATCCCTGGAGTAGTGGTGCCTGTTTCACAGATTTCCAGCTTCTAGAAGGATCCTACAGGTGTGGTATATACAAGGTTACATTGTTCCAAGGTGGACCTACGTAACTATGTAAAAAAAAAAAAAAAAAGCCATACCTGGACTATTTCTTTTAACTGTTGGGATTGGAATTGGGGACGTTGGGATGGGCTCTTTCCTGAACCGTACAATAACGTTTGGTTTCTGCATTGGCTACCTGGTTTAAATTCGCATCTAATGTAGAAGTTCAATAAAGACATCTCATGGTCTTAAATATGGCTAGGTAGCCACATCTACACTTGTATTTCTGTTGCAGTTTCCTCCAACATGGGTTTAAGGGTGCTTCCTCATGTCCCATTCACATGACAAGCATTCTTCTTGTAGGGGTTTGTAATAAATAGACAAGGCATTGTCCCATTTTGCCAAAGATGACAAATGGCCTTGTAGGACGCGGGCCTCGCAGCTGTTTAGATGTGAACGCTATTGCAAAGTAAATTGGCTGACACTTGTTTCCATGGAGACCAGCCCATCATTGCCTTTCATAAAAGGATAATAGCGTATAACATGCAGATAAAAAGGCTTCCTTATTGTCCTTTGTATCCTGGGCAACTTGGGTGTGTTGGATAAAAAGTTTAACTAGACCACTCTACTGGAATTGTTCTGGAAGTGCTGCCGAGTTTTTGTGGCTGGAAATCTGCAAAAAGGTTCCTGTTCAATGGCTGACGCATTACATTATCCAAATGTCACACGATATTACAGTAGATACCCAGTATGTCAAGGCTTAAAGCATAAGTTCACCTTTCGTGACATCCCACATGGAAGAATAATATATTTGAAATATATTTAAAAAATATTCTTCCCAAATATATGCCATATATTTGAAATGCTACACTTTTGGCCATATTCAATATATTTCAATAAATATATGTGTGTGTGTGTATGTGTATATATATATATATATATATATATATATATATATATATATATATATATATATATATACACACATATACACACAGGTGAAACTCGAAAAATTAGAATATTGTGCAAAAGTTCATTTATTTCAGTAATGCAACTTAAAAGGTGAAACTAATATATGAGATAGACACATTACATGCAAAGCAAGTTAGTTCAAGCCGTGATTTGTCATAATTGTGATGATTATGGCTTACAGCTCATCAAAACCCCAAATCCACAATCTCAGAAAATGAGAATATTGTGAAAAGGTGCAATATTCTCGGCTCAAAGTGTCCCACTCTAATCAGCTAATTAAGCCATAACACCTGCAAAGGGTTCCTGAGCCTTTAAATGGTCTCTCAGTCTGGTTCAGTAGGAATCACAATCTTGGGAAAGACTGCTGACCTGACACCATCATTGACACCCTCCATAAGGAGGGAAAGCCTCAAAAGGGAATTGCAAAGAAGTTGGATGTTCCCAAAGTGCTGTATCAAAGCACATTAATAGAAAGTTATGTGGAAGGGAAAAGTGTGGAAGAAAAAGGTGCACAAGCAGCAGGGATGACCGCTGCCTGGAGAGGATTGTCAGGAAAAGGTCATTCAAAAGTGTTGGACTTTCACAGGGAGTGGACTGAGGCTGGAGTCAGTGCATCAAGAGCCACCACACACATATGGATCCTGGAAATGGGCTTCAAATGTCGTATTCTTCTTGTCAAGCCGCTCCTGAACAACAATGTCAGAAGCGTCTTACCTGGGCTAAAGAAAAACAGACCTGGTCTGTTGCTCAGTGGTCCAAAGTCCTCTCTTCTGATGAGAGCAACTTTGCATCTCATTTGGAAACCAAGGACCCCGATTATGGAGGAAGAATGGAGAGGCCCAAGGACCCCGAGTATGGAGGAAGAATGGAGAGGCCCAAGGACCCAGAGTATGGAGGAAGAATGGAGAGGCCCAAGGACCCAGAGTATGGAGGAAGAATGGAGAGGCACACACTGCAAGATGCTTGAAGTCCAGTGTGAAGTTTCCACAGTCTGTGTTGATTTGGGGAGCCATGTCATCTGCTGGTGTTGGTCCACCGTCTACCAGGAGATTTTGGAGCACTTCATGCTTCCTTCCGCAGGTGAGCTTTATGGGGATGCTGATTTCATTTTCCAGCAGGACTTGGCACCTGCCCACACTGCCAAATGCACCAAAACCTGGTTCAATGACCGTGGGATTACTGTGCTTGATTGGCCAGCAAACTCGCCTGACCTGGACCCCATAGAGAATCTATGGGGCATTGCCAAGAGAAAGGTGAGAGACATGAGACTGAACAATGCAGAAGAGCTGAAGGCCGCTATTGAAGCATCCTGGTCTTCCATAACACCTCAGCAGTGCCACAGGCTGATAGCTTCCATGCCACGCCGCATTGAGGCAGTAATTGCTGCAAAAGGGGCCCAAACCAAGTACTGAGTACATATGCATGCTTCTACTTTTCAGAGGTCCGATATTGTTCTATGTACAATCCTTGTTTTATTGATTGCATGGAATATTCTCACTTTCTGAGATTGTGGATTTGGGGTTTTCATGAGCTGTAAGCCATAATCATCACAATGATGACAAATCACGGCTTGAACTATCTTGCTTTGCATGTAATGAGTCTATCTCATATATTTCACCTTTTAAGTTGCATTACTGAAATAAATGAACTTTTGCACGATATTAAAATTTTTCGGGTTTCACCTGTGTGTGTATGTATATACGGTATATATTTTGCATGTTGAAATGCGTTTTTATTGCAAAATATATGAAAAATAATTTTCTAAATACATTTCAAATATACTGTATGTCTTTAAAAATACAAATCTACATTTTTGGAATGCATTTACAAATATATGTAAAAATATGTTAAGACTTTTTGATGATAAAAAAATCTGAAGAATATATTTAAAAGTAAATATATTTTTAAAAATACCTGTCAGGTGGGAGCAATCGGGCGGCAATGCTTTTGCCCGTTTGCTTCCACACTGCCCATTGTGTTGCCAGCTTCCGCCCGCTGTGTCTCCAAGGCTCCGCTTGCCCATCTGCGAGCCCGGGACCAGTTCAGCGGGTGCCGCCGAGTATAGGGCAGGAAGAAGAGCAGACACATCCGCTCCCTTTCCCTTGTCCTGACCCAGAAGTGATGTGACGTAATTTTTGGGTCCCCGTTGACAGATTTCCTGGCGATCGAAGCTGGGAAAGAATGTAATACAGTACAATGTGCACTGCATTGCATCCAGTGTAGTACAGGGGAGACATGCAGGGTCTCAAAAAAGAGAACCTGTCACCAAAAAATCATCACATGACTTTTTGTCCCCTATGTGACGAAAAAAAAGTTATTTAAATTTTTAAAAATAAAAAACATTTTTTTAAAAGTTACATCCAAGCATATAACACCCCCTCCACATTTTTTCAGGGCTCCCCCATGTAAAAGCACGCGCTGGGGCGCCTACGCGTGAAAACGACGATCGCGATACACGTTACATATTGCTGAGCACGCCAGAATGAGCGCAATAATCTAGCACCAGACCTCCTCCGTAACACTATACTGATGACCTGTAAGGGGCTTTGAAAGCTTCACCTATAGACAACATAGAGTACTAAAGTTTGTTGCCATTTCATGAGCGCATGCAAATGTAAGGTTTGGCATTTTGGATATCTATTTACTTGATGCAACCGCGTCTTTTATATTTTACAAAAAAAATGGATAATTTATTGCTTTTTTTTGTGCCTCATAATTAACTTGTTTTTTTTACTGAAATTTTTTCCGTTTCCTAGACATTTCGGAAGATAATATGCCACATAAAAAATTGGAACTACCACTATTTTATTCTCTAGGGTGTCTGCTTTCAGAAAATATCATGTTTTGGACTTTTGTGTAATCTTCAGGCCTTAAATGATTTTTTAAACGTGTGCAAAAAAAGCAAAAACGGCTCTGACAGTGAAAGGGATAAAGGGTAAGCCCCGACACGCCACTTTCCTGACGAGCAGCCAATCGGTGCTCATTACACTGCAAGATCTCTCTCCTCCCTGCTAGTCCCCGGGTTCGGTGCTGGAGACGGGAGGGGAGGAGGAGATAAACAGTACAATGTTAAAAATATTCAACATTTAAGTCGCTATAAAGCCCCTTTTGTTTTCAAAAGCCCCCGACATTCCTAAAAGCACCTCAGATTGAAATATGGTTTTGGTTAAATTTTTTTTTTTTTATCAGGACAAGTTGATTGGGGGCCCCTATTTAGTCCCTGGAAAAGTAGTTTTTAAAAAATTTCCACACCCCTGTATATGGCCAAAAGTATTGGGCCACCTGCCTTTCCACGCACATGGACTTTAATGGCCTCCCAGTCTTAGTCCGTAGGGTTCAATATTGAGTTGGCCCCGCCCTTTGCAGCTATAACAGCTTCACCTCTTCTGGGAAGGCCGTCCACAAGGTTTAGGAGGGTGTCTATGGGAAGGTTGGACCATTCTTCCAGAAGCACATTTGTCAGGTCGGGCACTGATGTCGGGGGAGGAGGCCTGGCTCGCAGTCTCCGCTCTAATTCATCCCAAAGGTGTTCTATGGGGTTGAGGTCAGGACTCTGTGCAGGACAGTCAAGTTCCTCCACCCCAAACTGGCTCCTCCATGTCTTTATGGACCTTGCTTTGTGCACTGGTGCGCAGTCATGTTGGAACAGGAAGGGGTCATCCCCAAACTCTTCCCACAAAGTTAGGAGAATGAAATTGTCCAGAATGTCTTGGTATGCTGACACCTTAAGAGTTCCCTTCACTGGAACTAGGGGGCCAAGCCCAACCCCTGAAAAACAACCCCACACCGTAATCCCCTTTCCACCAAACTTTACATTTGGCACAATGCAGTCAGGCAAGTACCGCAGTGCTGGCAACCACCAAACCCAGACACATCCATCGGATTGCCAGACAGAGAAGCGTGATTGGTCACTCCAGAGAACATGTCTCCACTGCTCTAGAGTCCAGTGGCGGCGTGCTTTACACCAATGCATCCCATGCTTTGCATTGCACTTGGTGATGTAAGGCTTGGATGCAGCTGCACGGCCATGGAAACCCATTCCATGAAGCTCTCTACGCACTGTTGTGCTCCTGAGAGAAGCAGTCTGCATGCCTAGGGGCTTGATTGTATACACCTGTCCCCAACTCGTGTTTATGTACGTATGTGTGGAGGGGCTCGGTTTTAAGGGGTGGTTTTAAGTGCTTGGGTGTAACTTTTACACGTTTTAATTAAAAAAAAAACAAAAACACTTGATCTCGTAGGGGCCAAAAATTCTAAAAAGACCACTGATGTCTCATCTGCTAATGGATTGCATTCCATTAGCTTCTTCCCCGGCCATACTGGCTGGGGAATGTGACACCAGGACCCTAAGGTGACATTTAATTAGTGACTTCCAGGTTATTTGCATGAAGGGGAGATCAGCAAAAAGATTTGCTTGCTGGTCTCCATCCCCTCTACCCAGCGGCACTCACCATGTTGGTCCCAGGCCTGTTGATTAGCTCCTATTGAAAAAAGTAAATGTTTTTTATAAATATATACTGCTCAAAAAAAATTAAAGGGACACTTTTTAATCAGAGTATAGCATCAAGTCAATGAAACGCCTGGGATATTGATCTGGTCAGTGAAGTAGCAGAGGGGGTTGTTAATCAGTTTCAACTGCTTTGGTGTTAATGAAATTAACAGGTGCACTAGATGGGCAACAATGACATGACCCCCAAAACAGGAATGGTTTTACAGGTGGGATGTGCAGATCTCTACAGGCTAGACAATGGCACTCTGACTGCCATTAGGTATGGGAATGAAATCATTGGACCCATTGTCAGACCCTACGCTGGTGTGGTGGGTTTTGGGTTCCTCCTGGTGCACAACAATGCCTGCCTCATGTGGTGAGAATATGCAGGCAGTTCCTCGAGGATGAAGGAATTGATACCACTGAATGGCCCCCACGATCGTCTGACCTAAATCCAATAGAACACCTCTGGGATGTCATGTTTCGGTCCATCCGACACCGCCAGGTTGCACCGCGGACTGTCCAGGAGCTCAGTGATGCCCTAGTCCAGATCTGGGAGAAAATCCCCCAGGACATCATCCGTGGTCTCATTAGGAGCCTCCCCCGACGTCAGGCATGCATACAAGCACGTGGGGGCCATAAAAACCACTGAGGACCATTCTGAGTTGCTGCAATGAAATTTCAGCACAATGGACTCGCCTGTTGCATCATTTCTTCACTTTGATTTTCGGAGTGTGTTTGAATTCAGTCCTCTGTAGGTCGATCATTTTCATCTCCATGAAGGGGCATCCTTGCGTTCCTAACACATTACCCCGTCCATGTCAGTATAGAGATCCAGCAGGAGATTTTTCCCCATTGAGATCCGATGGGTTTTCAAAGTGTTCCGTTAATTTTTTTAACCGTGTATACGTAAAGTGCTGTATACATTGACGGCACAATAGAAGTACCTGAAATAAATATATGCATTTATTTTTTGTTGATAGTGAAATTTGCTGTGGTGCTTTATATGTGCCTTAGGATGCCATTCAGACAGTGCAGATATAAAATTCTGTTGTGCTCAATAACTCACAAATGACTTCCCATTAAAAGGCGTGAACATTCTGAGAATATAGAGGTAGTGACCAGAGACTGCTCAATTCCGTTCTTCCTCGCACATTTCTTTTGGTCCTTGAGGTCAATTACTATAGTAATGAGCCAATATGAAGGTGCAGGAGGAGGCTGGACTTTATCACTAGCTGGAAATGTAATAACTTGTATATTAGAGGGGAGGGTTTGGAGGGTCCTGCTGGTTTTTTCATTTTCTGAAGGTTATATACATGCACCTCACATCATGAAATCGAAAGACACGCATAGGGTAGCCCATTTATTTAAATCAGCTGCCCTGCACATGATAGACGCGCCAAAGTAGCTCATGTAACCTTTTGATGATGTCCAAAAACATCCATCCGCTGACTTGTAGGGGACAAGAGGCTATGGGAAACCATCTCATTCAGGTCCAGGACCTTCAAGGTTGGAAGACCGGTACCCACAGCTTTTTCTTCCCTATGCTCCAGCGGTAGCAGGTCCTAGGGACGTCATCAAGTCCAGTGCAGAGCCCATAGCCTAACACTAGATTTGAGGATGCCATGGACGGGGTACTGCCATGCCAGAGCGTAGGGGAAGTAGAGGAAAGCATTGGCTTCCAAGGCAGTGGATGATCAAGTAAGGAAAACTGCTGCTCCCGGTCCCCTAGACCTAAACAAGCATTTAACCCTTGCTGTGCGGGGGCAGCCCTACTGTAAGGGAGCATTTTTCCTTTCCCTGGGGCTCAGCTTTAATTATTATCCCTCCTTCCTTCTCCATTGGCTCTGCTTGGTGGGCTGATGTAAGACCTCAGACCAGGGTTCCTCAACCAGGCTTCCATGGAACCCTAGGGTTCCTTCAAAGGCTGCTAGGGGTCCCTTGAGTAATGTGCAGTTTCTTCCTCTCAGCTAAGTTTTTTTCCCTGACTCCAATGATCTATTTAGCTATCTGTAAGGGGGTATTTCCTCCCAATGTCCACAAGTGCAAGGAGCATTCTTCCCACCAGTGCCCGAACATGGTCATGCAGCACCCAGGGCAAAGAAACCAAACTGCTCCCTCCCCTTCATTATGTGTGAGCTTCGGAGATGCTACCCCCAGCTGTCATCTACTTACCAAAATGCCTTGTATCAGAATGAGCTTACTGGTGCCCCCATCCATAAAGTAAACTGTTGCGCCCAGGGCAGTCGCCCACCCCATGATGTCCCGGCCTTGCTTTCCACTGACCATCACACTAATGTATCGTGAGTTTTAGAGACATTTTTAGCAGGGGTTCCCTGAGACCAGAAAGTTGCTTCAAGGGGTCCTCTGTACGCCTCTGGACACCTTTGATATAAAGAAACTGTTTGCTTCAATCCTGCAATGTCTACTTGAAATTAAAATGTTCGTTTTGGGTGTACTGAGAGTTTATGGAATAATTCCCCGGTCTAATTTTGCAGTATATTCAAATTACACACAAGCCCAGCAGTCATAACCAATTAAGTAACCCCTGAATGTGTCTTTTTCGTGAGGGATCAAACCCAACTCCATATGGCACAAGTCTAAGGGCCGGACTGAAGGTGAGCTGTCACATTGCTTCTTTCCAGTTTCAAATTTTCACCCACAGATACTGCAGGTCTTGTGTGAAGAGGTAAACTGAGTCCACGTGGGTCCACGTAGGGTAGGGAGGCTTTGATTTCAACATCGTTATAGTATTTACATGCATCAAGTTCTGCTGGTATGGCCAAAAATATATTTACTATTTTTGATTTGTTACTGCAATGTGGAATATTTTGATCAAAGAAAAACTTGTATGTCTTACATCTTTCTGATTTCTGCAATGCCTATAGTGTGCGGAATGTTCCAGAGACTTTAATTGAGGCTCCGGCTGGATGGCTCTGTGTAAGACAACTTTCCAGTCTTTGAACGTCTTAATTCAAGAAGAGAGCAGCTTTAACCCCTTGCCCTCCAGAGGATCCCCCCCCCCCTTCCTGACCAGGCCATTTTTTGCGATATGATGCTGCGTTACTTTGGCAATTGTGTGGTCATGCAACACTATACTCAAATTAAATGTATGTCCTTTTTTTCACATGAATTGAGCTTTTGTTCCATGGTAATTGATCACCTGTGCGGTTTGGGTTTTTTTGCTCTATAAATAAAAAAAAAAGACAATTTTTTGAAAAAATATATTTTTGACTTTTTGCTATAAAACCTATCCAGTATAAAAAATAAATTTAAATCAAATTTGGTCATAAATTTAGGACAAAATGTACTCTGCTCCATGTCTTTTGCTAAAAAAAAAAAAATCCCAATACGGCATAAGAGGTAGGTTTTTTGGACTTTAGTTTCCGCTTTAGGACTCGTATGAAGGTTGTACTGAAAGACATGCAAGAGGGGGCATAACTTTTTTTTTTTTTAACTTGCGTAGGTCATTCAAATTTCACATGGTGGGTCAGTAACTCTTCCTCTATAGTAACTCCTCTTCTTCTTTTTCAGTGCGGGTAAATTATAGATTCCCAGCAGATGTAATGTGCAATCATTGAGTTATTGATGGAGGGGTGCCGGCTGTCTGACTTTATTGGTCTCACACTGTGTGGTTTATCTTCAGTGCTGGCTTACCCTTCTTTAAACTTTTTCATCCATCTGTACACAGTGCTCTGGTCCATGATGTCATCTCCGTAAACATTCTGTAGCTTTCTATGACTGTTGGACAGCCTGCACCCCCTCCATCAAGAACTCAATGACAGCTTCTGCTTGGAATCCATTATTTACCTGCAATGGATAAGAAGAAAAGTTACTATAGAGCAGGGATTTCCAAACTTTCCAAACAAAGCATTAGTTTACTGTCCTTCAGACTCTGAGGGGGCTGGACTGTGGCCAGTGAGAGTAGAAACCGCTGTAAATATAAATTGATACGTAAAATGCTATAAACTCCAATAAATCCCAATAAATCCCCAAAATCCCAATATCCCAAATTCCAATAAACACGCACCTAAACTGCCGTAAATATGAATTGATACATAAAATGCTACAAATTCCAATAAATCCCAAATATCCCAATATATCGCCAAAATCCCAAAAATCCCAATATCCCTAATTCCAATAAACATGCACCTAAACTGCCGTAAATATAAATTGATACATAAAATGCTACAAATTCCAATAAATCCAAAATATCCCAATAAATCCCAAATTCCAATAAACATGCAAATAAACTGCCGTAAATATAAATTGATACGTAAAATGCTAAAAATTCCAATAAATCCCACATATCCCAATATATCCCCAAAATCCCATATTCCAATAAACATGCACTTAAACTGCTGTAAATATAAATTAATACATAAAATGCTACAAATTCCAATAAATTCCAAATATCCCAATATATCCCAAAAATCCCAGTATCCCTAATTCCAATAAACATGCAAATAAACTGCCGTAAATATAAACTGATACATGAAATGCTACAAATTCCAATAAATCCCAAATATCCCAATAAATCTCAAATATCCCCAAAATCCCAAATTCCAATAAACATGCAAATAAACTGCCGTAATTATAAATTGATACTTAAAATGCTACAAATTCCAATAAATCCCAAATATCCCAATATATCCCAAATATCTCAAAAATCCCAATATCCCTAATTCTAATAAACATGCAAATAAACTGCTGTAAATATAAATTGATATGCAAAATTATAAAAATTTCAATAAATCCCAATATATCCCAAAAATCCCAATATCCCTAATTCCAATAAACATGCAAATAAACTGCCGTAAATATAAGCTGATGCATAAAATGCTACAAATCCCAATATCCCTAATTCCAATAAACATGCAAATAAACTGCCGTAAATATAAATTGATACATAAAATGCTACAAATTCCAATATATCCCAATATCCCTAATTCCAATAAACATGCAAATAAACTGCCGTAAATATAAATTGATACGTAAAATGCTAAAAATTCCAATAAATCCCACATATCCCAATATATCCCCAAAATCCCATATTCCAATAAACATGCACCTAAACTGCCGTAAATATAAATTGATATGTAAAATGCTAAAAATTCCAATAAATCCCAAATATCCCAATATTCCTAATTCCAATAAACATGCACCTAAACTGCCGTAAATATAAATTGATACGTAAAATGCTACAAATTCCAATAAATCCCAAATATCCCAATATCCCTAATTCCAATAAACATGCACCTAAACTGCCGTAAATATAAATTGATACATAAAATGCTACAAATTCCAATAAATCCCAAATATCCCAATAAATCCCAATATCCCTAATTCCAATAAACATGCACCTAAACTGCCGTAAATATAAATTGATATGTAAAATGCTAAAAATTCCAATAAATCCCACATATCCCAATATATCCCCAAAATCCCAAATTCCAATAAACATGCACCTAAACTGCCGTAAATATAAATTGATACATACAATGCTACAAATACCAATAAATCCCAAATATCTCCAAAATCCCAATATCACAAATTCCAATAAACATGCAAATAAACTGCTGTAAATATAAATTGATACATGAAATGCTACAAATTCCAATAAATCCCAATATCCCTAATTCCAATAAACATGCAAATAAATTGCCGTAAATATAAATTGATACATAAAATGCTACAAATTCCCTGAAATCTGAACCCTGAATTTTAAAGAGGATCCGAAGGATGTCTGATGGTGGATCCACCCGCCGGTGTCATCTTGGGCCGCGTGCGTGCCTGATCCTATTAAATATTACTCTCGGCTTTGTATTCCGGGGAGCTGTAAGCTCAGCCTTTTAATTTTGTTTTATTGCGCCAAGCAGAAGGTCTAGCTAGAGGTTACTCAACCGTGTTTATTTTTTATTAAGCCTGCTGGTTTTATCAGGGAAATGCCATAGATTATTAGACAAAAAAGGATTTCGGCGGGTGTTTTTATTTATTTCCATTAGGCGAGTAGAAATGCGAATGTCACTTCTCAAGATGAAGCGTGCTATTTAGCTCACCCAAGCAGTAGAAGGAAAATGATAGGAAGGTGATCAAAGTGTGTCATTACTCTCACGTCTGGGAAGTAGAAGTAAAAATATAGAGGGGTTGCGGGCGGCGAGACATCCCGCGCCAACATCCTTAATAAGAACAAGATTATCCCGAGCAGTAAAACCTTAGAGCTATTGCTTTCACAAAAATAAGTGGCTGATTATTCCACATCGCCTGAGCCGCATCGGGGAGAATATGGAGTCACTAAAAGGTGATGGCTACAATTTATTATTGAATCAACTCTACACTCTAGTTGGGTGATTTCCGGAACGTGTCGTTGCTTAATAGCTCATCGCACAAGAGAAGACGGCAGGAGCCACCGATCACATGCTCTAATTGGGCCGAACAGACGCTCTCTACCTTGTTATCTTAACCCCTCGCCCTCCTGAGGATTCCCCCCTTCCTGACCAGGCCATTTTTTTGCGTTACGGCGCTGTTACTTTAACTGACAATTGCGCGGTCATGCAGCGCTGCACCCAAATGAAATTTTACATCATTTTTTTTCCTCCACGAATTGAAATTTCTTTCGGTGGTATTTGATCACCTGTGTGGGTTTTTTTTGTTTTTTTTGTTTTTTTTTGCACTATAAAAGACTGACAATTTTGAGAAAAAACAATATTTTTTACTTTTTGCTATTAACCCCAGATGATTCCCCCCCCCCCCCCTTCCTGACCTGGCCATTTTTTTGCGTTACAGCACTGCATTACTTTAACTGACAATTGCGTGGTCATGCAACGCTGCACCCAAATGAAATTTACTTTTATTTTTATTTTTTCCCCCACGAACGGAGCTTCTTTCGGTGGTATTTGATCGCCTGTGCGGTTTTTATTTTTTTGTGCTATAAAAGACTGACTATTTTGAGAAAAAAAACAATAGTTTTGACTTTTTGCTGTTAACCCCTCGCCCTCCTGATGATTCCCCCACTTCCTGACCTGGCCATTTTTTTGCATTACAGCGCTGCATTACTTTGACAATTGAGCGGTCATGCAACGCTGCACCCCAATTAAATTTACATACTTTTTTTTTCTTTCCCCCGAACTGATCCTTCTTTCGGTGGTATTTGATCGCCTGTTTTTTTTTTGCACTATAAAAGACCAACAATTTTGAGAAAAAAACAATAGTTTTGACTTTTTCCTTTTAACCCCTCGTCCTCCAGAGGATTCCCCCGCTTCCTGATCAGGCCATTTTTTTGCGTTACAGAGCTGCATTACTTTAACTGACAGTTGCGCGGTCATACAACACCGCACCCAAATGAACTTAATATCCTTTTTTTCCCACGAATTTAACTTTCTTTCTGTGGTATTTGATCTCCTGTGCGGTTTTTATTTTGAGACCGACAATTTTGAGAAAAAAAAACATTTTTGACTTTTTGCTATTAAACATGTCCAGTAAAAAAAATTTAAAAGGTCAAATTTTGTCATAAATTTAGGCCAAGATGTATTCTGCTCCATGTCTTGGCTAAAACAAAATCCCAATATGTGTAAATGAATTGGTTTATGTGAAAGTTATAGCGTTTACAAATGGCGGTATAGCTACTGGGATTTTTTTTTTTCACTAGTAATGATGGCGATCAGTGACTTAGAGCGGGACTGCAGCGGGCATTCTGACACTGCGGGGAACTGACTTGGCGTCACTGATATCCTCAGTGACACTAATACAGTGATCAGTGCTAAAAAAAAAAGCACTGACACTGTATTAATGGCACTGGGCAGGAAGGGGTTAACATGAGGGGCGATCAAAGGGTTAACTGTGTACTTTAAGTGTTAGACTAGGGGGCGGTGTTTTGGTGCTTCACTGTAAGCACACTGCTCTGGATAGCTGTGCTGTGCAGCCATCCAGAGCAGTGTGCTCGAGCCGACAGGGAGAACTGTCAGTAGGCAAAACAGTCCTCATTCCCGTCGGAGATCCTTGGAAATCACCGGGCACCGGCGGTTAATGACCGGTCGGTACTCGATTAACAGCCGCAAATGGCGGCGCGGGAAATGCAAAATCGCGTATATGTGCATGATTAATACCAATGGTGGGTATTCATGAGAGGAATAGTACCCCATGTTATTTTCCTTGATGCTGGGCCCCTGGACGTTCTCTACCTTCCACTGGTCACAATCCGGCCCTCCTAAAGTGTGAAGGACAGTAAACCGGCCCTTTGTTTGAAAAGTTTGGAGACCCCTGCTCTACTTACTGAACACAGGGAGTTGCTTTCTTGGCACTTCCACCAATAAGAGAACGTCTTGTATTTTTTATTTATTTTTAATGAATACAAGATATTTTCTGGTTGGATGAGACAGAGGAGGGCGGATCCCACAATGTCCACCTCATCCATTAGAGAATGTCTTCTGAAATAAAAATAGTCCAGCTTGGACCAACAAACTATTTATACTGCACCTGGAATTCTTCTTTAAGAGCCATACAAGTCTAATATAAAAACCAGTAGATGGCCTTCTCTTCTCCGGCACGTGTTGGTCATAAATAGAGATCTTCCAGGACATTTTAATTGGGTATGAGCTAAGCTAGTAAATAAGTTAAAAGAAATAGGTCTTAATATAACTTTAGACTTCCAACACTTTATCTGTCATAATTTCCTGTCATTTCTGCTGCCAGTTTTCGCTCAGCGAGGGCAAAACAGCCTTTCATTAGAATGTTCCCAGCAACCCGAGAGGAAGAGAAGTCATGAAAATCCTATAGTGGAACTCCAAGGAAACTAGAAAAATATACAATAGTTGTAGTCCTCGCCTGGCGGCTCCAAAATACCAAAATGTATTTCTGTACATCCTCTACCAAGAAATGCAACTGGCTGAAAGTCAACCAGAACTGTGTATGCCAGCCTTTCTCAAACTTTGTAACGTGGAAAACCCCTTGAGATACACTCAGGTCTCGGGAACCCCTGCTTATAGTTATTATATCTATGCTGCATGATACATTAGTGTGAACAGCAGGTCGTAGATGAATCAAAGAATTAGCATTTTTGCCATTCAGGGTTGGTTCATAGTTCAAAATTATTTTCTGTAATAAAAATGAAATGAAACTGATAGATAATAATGATGTGGATGGCGGTGGTGGATAACAATGATGATAATGATGGCTGACGATAATGATGGTGGACAATGATAATGATGGACAATTATAATGATGGCTGATGATGATGATGATGATGATGTGGGTGGACGGTGACGACGATAATGATGGACGGTGACGACGATAATGATGGACGGTGGCGGCGATAATGATGGACGGTGGCGGCGATAATGATGGACGGTGGCGGCGATAATGATGGACGGTGGCGGCGATAATGATGGACGGTGGCGGCGATAATGATGGACGGTGACGACGATAATGATGGACGGTGGCGGCGATAATGATGGACGGTGGCGACGATGAATGATGGACGGTGGCGGCGATGAATGATGGACGGTGGCCGATGACGAAGGATGAAGATGATCAAATCATATAGGATCGGCAAACTTTTTAACATGGAAAAACCCTTGAGGTAACACTCAGGTCTCGGGAACCCCTGCGTATAGTTATATCTATGCTGCATGATACATTAGTGTGAACAGCAGGTCGTAGATGAGTCAAAGAATTTGCATTTTTGCCATTCAGGGTTGTTGCATATTTCAAAATTATTTTCAGTAATAAAAATGAAATGAAACTGATGGATAATAATGATGTGGATGGCGGTGGTGGGTGATGGTGGTGGATGTCAATGATGATAATGATGGTGGATGTCAATGATGATAATGATGGTGGACGATGACAATGATAATGGTAGACGATGATCAAATCATATAGGATCGCCAATAAGGAGAAAATGAATTGTAGAAATGTTATTCAATTGTGAAAATAGTTCCAGAATGCAAGCAACACAAACACGTTTCAGTTAAACAAGACCTTACTCATATTTTGTCACTTGTAGTGCATCATACCATTATATAGTGGTCTATCACTCCCTCAAGAGCCCATTATGAGGGATGGCTGTCAGCTGTTGCGTCTAATACAAAAGGATGAGTGATCACCACTACCCAATGCGAGTGTTCAATAAAAACAAACTGCAACTCTAACCCAATATAATAAAAGCAAAACTATATAGAATCAACAACCATGATTGTGAATGTATCACTCGACAGACACCAGAAATTTTTGTAAAAAATGAAAATGTGTCAAAAGAGATGATACTCCAGGTAATAAATCTCAACCTAGGTGCATATCTGAATCCCATCTGAGGTTTAGCCCATGAGGTGATCTAGTTTGTATCCTATATATCCATCGTGTCTCTTTCTGTAATAATATACGTTGCTCGTTCCCACCTCGAGGGAGGGCAGGAACTTTTATCAATACCACAAAATCTAAAAGTTAGTATATCCAGCATGAAAATCTCTAAAGGGCCTAGATACACTAGAAATCTGTTTTGCTTGAAAATTACTTGGATCACAAAAGTGTCCTCCAATATGTATTGTCAAGGGACGTATTGTACAGCCAACATATTGCAAACAACAACTCGTACAGTAAATAAGATGTACTACGTAGGTGGCATTACAGTTTATGTAGTGTAAATTTTTAAACTGGCTCCTGTGGATAAAGAGTGAAAGGTTCAAACGGTGGTATTTGCATGTGTTGTGCCCCCAAGCATAAGAGCCTGTGCTTGACAACCAGGTGAATGTGGTATCTTTGGAAGAGAATAGACTAGGTGAAGGTAATGTACCCAGTGTGGGTGCCCGTCGGCAAGAATATCTGCAACCTTGTTTCAACACTGGAAACAAATCTGTATCAACATGTAAGATCGGAAGATTCTTTTTAATAATGTCTGTAAGCCTCCATGTACTCTGCAGCTGATAAACTGACGTTCAGGAGCTTTTCTGCATTTTTTTCAGCAGCCCCTGAACTCTCCCTAATGTTTTCCTATGTGTCCGTGTACACATCGTCGTTTACAGGCAGTTGAGTTTATTTCAGGTACTTATATAGCGCCGTCAATTTACGCCGCGCTTTACATGTATATTGTACACTCACATCAGTCCCTAACCCTCAAGGGGTGTACAATCTAATGTCCCTAACTCACATTCATACAGACACATACTATGGCCAGTTAACCTACCAGCATGTCTTTGGCATGTGGGAGGAAACCGGAGTACCCAGAGGAAACCCGCACAGGGAGAACATGCAAACTCCAGGCAGGTGGTGCTTTGGTTGGGATACGAATCAACAACCCGAGTACTGCCAGGCAATCTAAGGTCCCTAACTTACATTCATACATACACATACTAGGGCCAATTTAGACAGGAGCCAATTAACCTACCAGCATGTCTTTGGAATGTGGGAGGAAACCGGAGTACCCGAGGAAACCCACGCAGACACAAGGAGAACATGCAAACTCCAGGCAGGTGGTGCTGTGGTAGGGATATGAACCAACGACCCTAGTACTGCCAGGCAATCTAAGGTCCCTAACTTACATTCATACATACACATACTATGGCCAGTTAACCTACCAGCATGTCTTTGGAATGTGGGAGAAAACCGGAGTACCCGGAGGAAACCCACACAGACACAATGAGAACATGCAAAGTCCAGGCAGGTGGTGCTGTGGTAGGGATATGAACCAACGACCCTAGTACTGCCAGGCAATCTAAGGTCCCTAACTTACATTCATACATACACATACTATGGCCAGTTAACCTACCAGCATGTCTTTGGCATGTGGGAGGAAACCGGAGTACCCAGAGGAAACCCACACAGGCACAGGGAGAACATGCAAACTCCAGGCAGGTGGTGCTTTGGTTGGGATACGAACCAACAACCCGAGTACTGCCAGGCAATCTAAGGTCCCTAACTTACATTCATACATACACATACTAGGGCTAATTTAGACAGGAGCCAATTAACCTACCAGCATGTCTTTGGCATGTGGGAGGAAACCGGAGTACCCGGAGGAAACCCACGCAGACACAAGGAGAACATGCAAACTCCAGGCAGGTGGTGCTGTGGCTGAGATTCGAACCAACGACCCGAGTACTGCCAGGCAGAAGTGCTAACCATTTATCCACTGTGCTTTTTTTGAACGCACCAAACTTGCGTTCGGGAGTAGATTTTATCAGCGTTTCAAACGCTTGTAAATGCTGCTAACTGCGTTTATAAGCGTTTGCATTTGGAATTTTTTTTTTTAACTTTTCCATTTAGAGAGCCTTTTTTTCCTCATGAAAAATGCATGCAAAGTTTTTTCCCGGTTCTCTAATGGACCCGGTACACCATACTTTGAAGTTTCGCATGAAAGAAAATATGTTAGACACTGCTGCAATAATTTCTGCATAGAAATGAGCCGGAACACATCCAAACACCACAGAAAAAAAGACAGCTAATCTTAACACATACTGCTCTCTCTGCTTCTGTTCTCTCTATTTCTCTCAAAATGTCTGAAATAGTTAGTTTCTTTACTGTTTTTCAGTGCATTCTGGGCATTTTGGAAGGTCTCCTGAGGTTATCTTTAAAAAACGCTTCTAAACGCAAACGCTCATAAATGCGCATAAACGCGGGACGCAAACACGGCTAAACAGATGTTTTTTAACCTACGTTTTCCAGCAGTCAGTCTCCATCATTCAGGAGAGTTTTCCAAACGTCCCGGGTACATGGAGCCTTGCTTGTTTATATTCTTGACGAAAAGTTGTAACAAAAGTAATTGTTACATTGTATTCTCCCATCTCTCCTCAGGCTGCTTTCACACTGAGTTAAAAAAAAAAAGCGCCTAAAAAGCTCAGGAAAACTGCTTCCCTATGTATGTCTATGTATGTTTTCACTGTGGTGGTGCGGTGTAAAAACCTCCTGCTTGCAGCATCTGTGGGGCATGTTTGGGGAGTTCTAAAAAAAAAAAGCCCCAAAAACGCCTCTTCCCATTGAAGTAAATGGAAAATGCCTGAAAAATGCCTCTGAGAAGCGTTTTTGCGGCGGATCAATGTGAAACTTGCCTAAATCTTTTTCTATTGTCTAAAAGGTCTCTACTTCTAGCCTCTGCAATCTGTCTGCCTCTTTCTATGGTCCAAAGTGGAAAACCTCTATCTAGTAACCGGGTTTTATGGTCCTACATTCCTCCTTAAACATCTGATCTGTAGAACAGTTTCTCGGGGCTCTAATAAATTCTCCTACCGGTATTGATTTAATGGTATGGATACTTCTGGCATGTAAAGTTGTATTTCCTTCACAGAATTTCTGAAAGGTAGTAGAAGTTATCTCAGCTGTATCCATATCGCTAGTTAACCCCCCTGGCGGTATTCCCAAGTGTAGCTCGGGGTAAAGTTTCAGCACCACAAGCGGTAACCCCGAGCTACACTCGGGAATACACTGCAGCTTTGCTCCGGGATCTGTTCTTCACTTACCTTGTCCTGCGCTCCCGCGATGTCCCCCCTGCAGTGTCCCCTGAAATGTCCTCCGGCCGATGCCGGCATCTGTCTTCCGGGTTCCGTTCCCTGCGAGCGTCACAACATACGGGGGACGCAACCGGCGGGAAATTTGAAAATGACAAAAAGTGACATTCACTAAATACACTAAAATCACATAGTAAAACATTTCTGTATCAAACCATTTCACATACATTTTGTCCCGAGTGCTTTGTCCGGCGCCCTGCCTGCATTTTTACTGTTCTTTCTGCCTGGAAACTGAGAAACGTCCATGGCGTCCAAAAAGCGTCCCTTTAGGTCAAAAGCGGTTTTAGACCGGCTAGAGAACAGCGATAGTAAATCAGAACCACTTGCAGAATTGAGTGATAATGATTCGTGGGGGAAATTCCTCATCAGACACTGAAAACGATTCTGCGACTTTGCTCGGCGATGTGCGAACTTGGCGCTACATTTAAAATTTCAGTGTTTTTGGTTTGATTATATTATTGAATTACATTTATTATTATTATTATTTTTTTTTTTTATGATTATTAAATTATAATTTATGATTTCGTGTTTCAAATGGTAACATACCCGGGATGTTTACTAGACTCTTGTTCAGAAAGATTTCAGTGAGTTATTCCTAAAAATTAAAGGCCTACAATAAAAAAAACGACATATTTCCATGCAAAAAAATGTACCACTTTGAGCACAGAAATATGGACATAATCAGACCGCTAGGGAGGTTTAGGTGATATCCAAGAAATCAATAGTTTATATTATCTTAAGTAAACTGAAGATTTAGGGTGTTATTTAAAAAAAAATTACAAAATGGTTAAGAGAACTATCTCCTTGCCAAAACATATTTTTCTCATATTGTGTTAGATTTGCAGTTTGTTTTTATTGAACACTCACATTGGGTAGTGGTGATCACTCATCCTCTTGTATTAGATGCAACAGCTGATAGCCATCCCTCATAATGGGCTCTTGAGGGAGTGATAGACCACTATGTAAGGATGTGCTGCACTACAAGTGACTAAGGTCTTGCTTGACTGAAACGCGTTAGTGTTGCTTGCATTCTGGAACTATTTTTTACTCAGCATCTGAATAAAATTTCTACAATTCATCTTCACCTTGTTGCCGATCCTATATGATTTGATTTACTGGTTCAGCGGATGGAAACCACAGGAGTCGCATGGTGAGATATGTACTCCTTATGGAAAACATGCTGTG
>NW_028320594.1:0-60000 GCF_062004578.1 Staurois parvus
TAAATTCTAGTCCCCGGCTCCGCCTTGTATAGTGGTGTATAGGTAAATCCTAGTCCCCGACTCCGCCTTGTATAGTGGTGTATAGGTAAATCCTAGTCCCTGACTCCGCCTTGTATAGTGGTGTACAGGTAAATCCTAATCCCTGGCTCCGCCTTGTATAGTGGTGTACAGGTAAATCCTAGTCCCCGGCTCCGCCTTGAATAGTGGTGTACAGGTAAATTCTAGTCCCCGGCTCCGCCTTGTATAGTGGTGTATAGGTAAATCCTAGTCCCTGACTCCGCCTTTTCTAGTGGTGTAAAGGTAAATCTTAGTCCCTGACTCCGCCTTGTATAGTGGTGTAAAGGTAAATCTTAGTCCCTGACTCCGCCTTGTATAGTGGTGTAAAAGGAAAATCCTAGTCCCTGACTCCGCCTTGCATAGTGGTGTAAAGGTAAATCTTAGTCCCTGACCCCGCCTTGCATAGTGGTGTAAAGGTAAATCTTAGTCCCTGACTCCGCCTTGTATAGTGGTGTAAAAGGTAAATCCTAGTCCCTGACTCCGCCTTGTATAGTGGTGTAAAGGTAAATCCTAGGTCCTGACTCCGCCTTGTATAGTGGTGTAAAGGTAAATCCTAGGCCCTGACTCCGCCTTGTATAGTGGTGTAAAGGTAAATCCTAGGTCCTGACTCCGCCTTGTATAGTGGTGTAAAGGTAAATCCTAGTCCCTGACTCCGCCTTGTATAGTGGTGTATAGGTAAATCCTAGTCCCTGACTCCGCCTTGTATAGTGGTGTAATGGTAAATCCTAGTCCCTGACTCCACCTTGTATAGTGGTGTATAGGTAAATCCTAGTCCCTGACTCCGCCTTGTATAGTGGTGTAATGGTAAATCCTAGTCCCTGACTCCGCCATAAATCCTGAACATTGATCAGACTGGTGGGAAATTTCCATACCTTTCCAGGATTTCGTACTCCTCTTCACCCTTGTACAGCGCAGACAGTCTGGCTTCCATCAGTACATAGACACTTCCGGTGGATTTATCTGCAGACAATAATAGAAGAGTTAATCTCTTCTCCAGGATGAAGGCGGCTTCCATGACCTCAGACAGAACAGTTTGAGCCCTACTCACCTCTCAGCTTGATGTAGATCAGTTCTGGATTGACGCACAGGGCCAAGTTGCTGGGCAGAGTCCACGGCGTGGTTGTCCAAGCTACCAGTGACACCGTGGGCTCATCCAGCAAGGGAAAGGTGACAATGACAGAGGGATCTTGAACATCCTGAGTTAGGAACACAAAGAGGATTCTTCAGTTATGTGAACATGTGCAGCCCATTACACAGAGCGCCAACCGCAGGAAACATACCTTGTAGTTCTGGTGCGATTCGAAGTTGGATAGCGGCGTGTTGCAGGCGGTGGAGAATGGCATGACTTTAACCCCGCGATACACCAATCCATTGTCATACAACTGCTTGAAGACCCACCTGATAGTAAGAGAATAGTGGAGCTCAGCAGGGGAATCCATCAAAGCCTTCCACAGGTCTGAGCAGCCGGTACAAAATATCCATGTCAGTGGAAGCCAGTTCCAAAAGTTCTTTGTTTTTAACCCCTTCCAGTCCGGACACTTCCCCCCCCCTTCCAGTCCGGACGCTTCCCCCCCCCCCCCTTCCAGTCCGGACGCTTTCCCCCCTTCCAGTCCGGACGCTTTCCCCCCTTCCAGTCCGGGACGCTTTTCCCCCCCTTCCAGTCCGGACGCTTCCCCCCCTTCCAGTCCGGACGCTTCCCCCCTTCCAGTCCGGACGCTTTCCCCCCCCTTCCAGTCCGGACGCTTTCCCCCCCCCTTCCAGTCCGGACGCTTTCCCCCCCCCTTCCAGTCCGGACGCTTTCCCCCCCCTTCCAGTCCGACGCTTTCCCCACCCCCTTCCAGTCCGGACGCTTTCCCCCCCCCTTCCAGTCCGGACGCTTCCCCCCCCCCCCTTCCAGTCCGGACGCTTTCCCCCCCTTCCAGTCCGGACGCTTTCCCCCCCTTCCAGTCCGGACGCTTTCCCCCCTTCCAGTCCGGACGCTTTCCCCCCCCTTCCAGTCCGGACGCTTTCCCCCCCCTTCCCAGTCCGGACGCTTTCCCCCCTTCCAGTCCGGACGCTTTCCCCCCCCTTCCAGTCCGGACGCTTTCCCCCCCCTTCCAGTCCGGACGCTTTCCCCCCCCTTCCAGTCCGGACGCTTTCCCCCCCTTCCAGTCCGGACACTTTCCCCCCTTCCAGTCCGGACGCTTTCCCCCCCTTCCAGTCCGGACGCTTTGCCCCCCCTTCCAGTCTGGACGCTTTCCCCCCCTTCCAGTCCGGACGCTTTCCCCCCCTTCCAGTCCAGACACTTCCCCCCTTCCAGTCCAGGCCAATTTCAGCTCTCTCACACTTTGAATGACAATTGCGCGGTCATGCAACACTGTACCCATATGAATTTGTTTAGCATTTTGTGAGACAGATAAAGCTTTATTTTGGTGGTATTTATTCACCGCTGGGATTTTTATTTGTTTTGCTATGTAAATGAAAAAGTCCAAATATTTGGAAAAAAGTGTTTTTCTTATAAAATTTTGCAAATAAATAATATTTCATCATAAATCTTGGCCAAAATTTATTCCGTTATCTTTTTAGTAAAAAAAAAAAAAAAAAACCTAAATTAGTTTGTAACCAAAAATTATAATTTTTCAACATTTTGTTTTTTTACATTTTATTTTTTTTTATATTATTTATTTTTTACATACGGTCACCCTAGCAGTACAGTGTCACCATGGTGACCCTGTACTACTTGTGGGAGGTGATAAAGATTTTTTTTTTTTTTTTACACTGATTGCTTTTACACCCATAAAGGCTGTAAAAGCAATAATTTCACCTTATCTCTGGCTGCATTCTTGCAGCCATTGAGAACTACTGTGTGAGCTGTGATTGGTCACAGCTTGTCACATGGTACAAAGCTGTTGTGAATAGCCCTGTACCATGTGACCTCTGTGATCATTCACAGATTTCACACGTAGTAAGCAATGATGTCAGAAATGACATCTTGATTACTACTCTGCATGTGATCACTGATTGGCCAATCAGTGATCACATGACCAGGACCTCGCACAGAGGTCCTGTATGACGATCGATGTCCACTGTGTCCTCCGGACACAGCGGGCACCGGATCGCGGTTGTCAGGAATGGACTGGCCAGCAATAGTGGGACTCAGCTGCCTTATGAGCTGCAGTACCAGGGCTGGCCAGCGGGTGCTCCCAGCAATCAGAGACTCAACCTTGCAGCCAGTCAAACACCTGGAACTAATTATACTGGTGTATTTAAGGGACATTCAGACCTGCAGACTCTGCCTTGGTGTTGTGTTTCTCTTGGGCCCTGTATCCTGTTCCTGCCCGATTCTCTGCTGACCCTGCTCTGATCCCTGGCTTGTCTGACCATTCTTCCTCTGCCTGACCCTGTGTACCACGCTGCCCGCTACCTGCTGAACCTGGCCTGTGACCCCGACCATTCTCCGCTTGCTCCCCCTGTACCTACCTGCCCGACTGATATTGACCCGGCCTGCCTGACGACGCTTGCATTGTATGTACTGTTATCTGTGGGTGGTTTGGTTTGGTTTGTTTGCACTGTGTTATGTTTTTAGTATTGCACTGCGTTTATGTTTGTATGGTTAGTGTTAATAAATTACATTGTTTATAACATATCTGAAGTCTGCGTTTCCCTGCGTCAGTCACACACCTCTGGTTATACCCGGGAGCCCTGACAGCGGTGCTGCGCGCTCCCAGGGAGCACGCACAAGCAGGGGGCGGGGAGGTCGTTTATAACAGCCACCCGACTCTGCACTGCCACCTTCCGGCCATTTATATACAACAGCCGGACGGGAGGTGGTTAATCAAGGTTTTATTTAGAGTTCACACACAGTTTCTCATAAAACAAAACCAATACAACCATGCAGCCCTTCCAGTCCCACCCCATACCCGCAGAGCAGAGACGGCCATGTCAGACATCAGGTAACTACTGTCTAGTCCCAAAGGACCCCGCCCCCTGGGCCGTGAACCAATATTTGTCTGCGGCCTGTTAGGAACCGTGCAGCAAACCAGGACGTGAGCGAACCAGCCTGAGCTCCACCTCCTGGAACTATACTGTAAACTGCGCATGCGCGCGATCTGGGTTGTGTGCTCCCTAATAATCTAACGCCTGGTGATCTGAGGGGTGATGCTAGCACTGGGAAGCGGCTGCAAATACAGATCATACAGAGTGGTTTGAGAGAGGGGGGGGGGGATGGGAGAGAAAGGGAGAAAGGGAGATGGGGAGAAAGGGAGATGGGAGAAGGAAGAGGGAGAAGGAGAGAGGGAGAAGGAGAGAGGGAGAAGGAGAGAGGGAGAAGGAGAGAGGGAGAAAGGAGAGAGGGAGAAAGGAGAGAGGGAGAAGGAGGAGGAGGGAGAAAGGAGAGAGGGAGAAAGGAGAGAGGAGGGAGAAAGGAGAGAGGGAGGGAGAAAGGAGAGAGGGAGGGAGAAAGGAGAGAGGGAGGGAGAAAGGAGAGAGGGAGGGAGAAAGGAGAGAGGGAGGGAGAAGGAGAGGGGGAGAGGGGGGAGAGAGGAGAGAGAGGAGAGAGGGAGAGAGAGGAGAGAGGGAGAGAGAGGGAGAGAGGGAGAGAGAGGAGAGAGGGAGAGAGAGGAGAGAGGGAGAGAGAGGAGAGAGGGAGAGAGAGGAGAGAGGGAGAGAGAGGAGAGAGGGAGAAGGGGAGAAGAAGGGGAGAGGGAGAAGGGGAGATGGAGAAGGGGAGAGGGGGAGAAGGAGAGGGGGAGAAGGAGAGGGGGAGAAGGAGAGGGGGAGAAGGAGAGGGGGAGAAGGAGAGGGGGAGAAGGAGAGGGGGAGAGAGGGAGAAGGAGAAGGGAGAAGGAGAGAGGGAGAAGAGAGAGAGAGAAAGAAAAAAAAGAGAAAAGAAAAAGAGAGACAGCATGACAATGACCCAAAACATACCGCCAAGGCAACAAAGGAGTGGCTCAAGTGTTGTTTAGGAGAGTGAAGAGATTAGAAGAGACCCCAGTAAGGTGGGTAAGGGACAAGAGGACCCAGTAAGAAGGATAAAAGAGGAGAAGAGACCCCAGTGTGGAGAACCTCTTATACTAAGTGCTAATAAGGAGGATGAAGGGGAAGTGGAGACCCCAGTATTGGAGACACTCTGATACTAAGTGTTGATAAGGAGGGTGAAGAGATTAGAAGAGACCCCAGTAAGGAGGCAAAGGAGAAGAGACCCCAATAAGGAGGGCAAAGGAGAAGAGACCCCAGTAAGGAGGAGGAGAAAGAGCCCAGTAACGAGGAAGGAGAAGAGATTCCAGGATTGCACACAAGCTTATACTAAGTGCTGATATATGGAGGATGAAGGTGAAGAGGAGACCCCAGCGTTGGAGACCCTCTTATACTAAGTGCTGATATACGGAGGATGAAGGGGAAGAGGAGATCCCAGCGTTGGAGACCCTCTTATACTAAGTGCTGATATAAGGTGGATGCAGGGGAAGAGGAGATCCCAGCGTTGGAGACCCTCTTATACTAAGTGCTGATATATGGAGGATGAAGGGGAAGAGGAGACCCCAGCGTTGGAGACCCTCTTATACTAAGTGCTGATATACGGAGGATGAAGGGGAAGAGGAGATCCCAGCGTTGGAGACACTCATACTAAGCTTTGAAAACAAAGGGTGAAGGTGAAGAGAGCCCAGTATTGGAGACACTCTGATACTAAGTGTTGATAAGGAGATTGAAGAGATTAGAAGAGACCCCAGTAAGGAAGAAGGGGGAGAAAAGACCCCATTAAGGAGGAATGAGAAGAGGATTCCAGGATTGCACACAAGCTTATACTAAGTGCTGATATAAGGAGGATGAAGGGGAAGTGGAGACCCCAGTATAAGAGACACTAAAGATGAGGTCTCCAAACATCTAAGCAAAAGGCCAGTTTAGTGTCATTAAGCTTTGGGGGGGGGGGGGGGGCGACTGTGGCCAGTGGGGAGTAGAAAATGCTCCGGGATCAGATCCTGATGGTTAGTTTTAAAGGATGGAATAGTACCCATTGTTGATTTAAATGAGAAGAGTAGTACCCCATTGATGGTGTCAGTAGGGGGAATAGTGCCCCAAGGACCAGGTAAAGCAAGCAAAAGACCACATCCAGCCCCCAGGCTGCAGATTGGAGACCACTGTACTAAAGTGTTGATAAGAAAGATGAAGTGATTAGAAGAGACCCCAGTGTTGGCAGCCATTGGCACAGATCCTTCCCCGTTCATGCTGATGTAGAATAGGTGCTTCCTATACAGAGAGACTGAAGAAACCAGAGATCACCTCCTATACACAGAACATTAAATGAGGAGATCAGGACTGTTCATTCAGCCCCCTCCATGCCAGAAAACAGAGCAGGCTTGGTGTAATGCTGGTCCAGGTGCAAGTACTCACTGACATTCATGGGTCACTGTGTCCTCCATTCTGGAAGCAGCACTATACCTAAAAAAGCAGTGAAGTGCCCCAAAGTTTATGTAAATGTTTATTTATTTTTTTTTTTTTAATTATTTTTTATTAAATAACAAACGTTATACTTACCTGCTTTCTGCAACGGTTTTGCACAGAACAGCTACGAACCTGCCCTTCTGGGGTCCCCAGCTGATGACTGTGGCTCCTCCTCTTCTCCAAGTGCCCCCATATCAAGCCACTTGCTGCAGGAGCACTCTATCCTAAGCCGGGCTTTGTGTGTCCATAGACACACACAGCGTGGCTCCCTCCTCATAGGATTTGGCTAACAAACAGCAGGAGCCCAATGGCCTAGCACCCCCTTACCACACAGGTCAGTTGCTGTTCTCTGGAGGATGAATTCAGATTAATTAACAGGAAGGAGTGATAGCCCAGACATTACCATACAGACTCCATAAACCAGGGGTACAACGTCTTGTAGTCATTCCTAAAGTCAATCCAGCGGCCCAGCCTGGTGACGCTGACCTGTGGGGGAAGGGGGGAGAAAATGTCAATGACTACAGACCACTCTGACCCAATAGTATCCCCAGTGACCCCTTGACTTTACCTCCCAGTCCTGAGAGTATCTCATGACAATCCCGCGGCACTGCTTGTTGTACTCGGCGATGCCCATCTTAGCAACGTCTTCAGGTCCTTTGATCCCCAGGGTCTTGTCAATCTCATATTCCTGATGGAGGTAAAGAAGTCAAAAGGCACAATCATAATGGAAACTTTTTAGGGGTCTTCTATAGTAACTGACACAGGAAAACGCAGAGAACATCGAACATGATGCACTCCTTATCTCATCTACCCGGGGCTGGGACAAGGGGGGAGCACAGTTAGCCATCCCCGCCCTGGGCACTGGATTTGCTTGTCCCGGCATGGCTTCTGTCCATGACACTGTCAGGGTCCTGTCCATGGCAGGAGTTCTGGAAGATCTGGTATTACTGCCAGTACTCTACATGGCCGCAGAAGTACACATCAGCCTCAGTCTGGTGCCAGATGGCCTTTATAAGGAGGCTCATCACTTCCTCTGGTTGCTGGATGATTTCTAGCTCCCCGTGCCGTTCCTGTGATTCTGATCCGTGATTTCCCGTTACCGACTCGGCTTGCTCCTGGACCCGTCCACTCTGATTTACCCCTGATCTGACCTCGGCTTGGCTTACGGATACTCACTCTCTCCTCAGTGTATGCCCTCGGCTATCCCATCTGACTACGTCTGCTCTGATTCCCACCTGGTACCTGACCTTGGCTTGAGCCGACTATCCAGTAAACATCCAAATCCCGGAAGGGCTTACATACCACGCACAGGCGCCTCCTGTCTGCAGACCTATCTCCGTGCACCAGCTGTGCTTCTGAGTGGACCACCAACCAGCACTCCTACAGGCGACCTGTGCAACTTTGGGCCTGACTCCCGCTGTCCCACTCTCAGGGGAGTCCGGAACTTAGCCACAAGGGAAGCCCTCTCTCCATTGACCGCCATCACCAGGTACGTGATAAGACACATTGGAAATATGAAACAAACTTTAACCTCCTCCCGCCCGCCATATAAGGCGGTTCTCTCGTTCTGGGAGGACGTCATATGACGTCCTCCTACCCTACGTCCCACCCCACAAGCCAAAGTACTAGGTGTCATTCTAGACTCCAATCTGTCTTTCCAGCCCAGATCCAATCGCTGACAAATTCATGCAGACTCCACCTCTGCAACATCTCCAAAATACGCGCGTTCCTAACCCCGGACACCCCTAGGCAACTCATCCACTCCCTCGTCATATCACGACTTGACTACTGCAACTCCGTCCTCCCCAGCCTACCCCAACACAGGCTATCCCCGCTTCAGTCTATCCTGAATTCTGCGGCCAGACTCATCCACCTCACCAACCGCTCCGTATCCGCCTCCCCCCCTCTGCCAATCCCTCCACTGGCTTCCGATTGCCCAACACATAAAATTCAAAATATTAACATTGATGTACAAAGCTGTTCATAATACTGCCCTAACTACATCACTGACCTGATATCCATCTACCACCCAAAACGCACTCTCCGCTCCTCACAAGACCTCCTACTCTCCAGTTAACTGGCCTCCTCCTCCCATGTCCGTCTCCAGAGCTTCCCCCATCCTCTGGAACTCGCTACCCCAATCCATCAGACTGCCACCTACCCTCCTCGCCTTTAGGCGCACCCTGAAAACCCATCTCTTCAGGGAAGCCTACCCCGCCCTCAGCTAATTGCTGATCTCCTCCGCTCTTCCCACCACTCCATCCTCCACAGCTATTTCCTCCCGTACCACTACCCCACCCTCCTCCTAGATTGTAAGCTCCAAGGAGCAGGGCCCTCCAACCCCTCGTGTATCGCACTGTATTGTTACTGTA
Source organism: Staurois parvus (assembly GCF_062004578.1). NCBI lineage: Eukaryota > Metazoa > Chordata > Amphibia > Anura > Ranidae > Staurois > Staurois parvus. The sequence continues at coordinate 8,847 of NW_028320594.1, forward strand.
CTGTCTCCCACTATAATGTATAGCGCTGAGCAAACTATTGGCGCTATATAAATACTATATAATACTACTCTAACCGCCCGGGGACACGCAGAGATCGGTGGTGCGCTGCGTCCCTGGGACACAGCGGATCACCGATCAACGGAAAGAGCCAAAGACTTCGGCTCTGTCATGTGATCAGCTGTGTCCAACCACAGCTGATCACATGTAAATAAGGAAATGGTAAGGATGGGAATTGCCCAAGTCTCCGGTTACTGTGTTAGAGGAGTCACATAGACCAGCATGCCCAACTTCCCGTACCGTGTCACCACGACCAGAATAGGATTTCATTTTACACTTGTGGTCCAGCCCCTACTTTTGTACTTTTGTTTGTAGGCCAGATGCGAGGACCGTACCACGCTAAAGGGCCAGAGTCAAGAAAAGAGCCACTAAAGGCCAGCAGTGGACCAGCAGAAGTCGTTCAGTATCCTAAGTGTTTATGACCTACCTAACAGGTCAAGGGAGAAGGTGAGTGTATGGTACTTATTCGGTAACGGGAAACTATGGATTAGCTTTCACGGTGGAGAAATGTGACCTTTTGATTATTGCATCTTGAAGCACGTTTCTTTTTTTTTTTTTTTAATGCGAGTGCGTATCTGGGAGAGTATATTTTACAATTTTTTACATTACGGTATATATTTTTGATTTTTCATGCACGGCTTTGGAGCTAAAGGTCCAATGAAGACATAACACGTGGAAGGAACACTACATGGATTAAAAATTTGGAGGCTACACAGTCCAAAAAGTGTCCCAAAATCAAAATCCCGGGGAGTCTGAAAGTCTCCGTAAGACCACTCCGCGTAACTCAAGCGGGAAAGGAAAGGGATCCCCAGAGCCCCACCCACCCATTTGTAGACTTCTATATTGAAGGGACACTGAAGCAAGAAATGGCCCATCGTCTAGGTCAGGGGAAGGCAACCTGCGGCTCTCTAGCTGTTGTGGAACTACATTTCCCATGAGGCATTGCAACATTACAAAACTGACAGTTACAGCTATGACTTGCATTGGCATGATGGAATTTGTAGTCCTGCAACAGCTGGAGAGCCGCAGGTTGCCTACCCCTGACCTAGACGATGGGCCATTTCTTGCTTCAGTGCCCCTTCAATATAGAAGTCTACAAGCGGGTGGGTGAGGCTCTGGGGATCCCTTTCCTTTCCCGCTTGAGTTACGCAGAGTGGTCTTACGGAGCCTTTCAGACTCCCCAGGATTTTGATTTTGTGACACTTTTTGGACTGTGTAGCCGCCAAATTTGTAATCCATGTAGTGTTCCTTCCTTGTGTTATATGTTCATTGGACCTTTAGCTCCAAAGCCGTGCATGAAAAAGCAAAAATATATACCGTAGTGTAAAAAATAGTAAAATATACTCTCCCAGATACGCACTCGCATTAAAAAAAAACAAAAAAACATGCTTCAAGATGCAATAATCAAAAGGTCGCATTTCTCCACCGTGAATGCTAATCCATAGTTTCCCATTACCGAATAAGTACCATACACTACCTTGACCTGTTAGGTAGGTATAAACACTCGGGGATACTGAACGACTTCTGCTGGTCCACTGCTGGCCTTTAGTGGCTCTTTTCTTGACAAGTCCTTCCTGTCGAGGTGGTGGTGCAACAACATTCTGGGTGAGGTTGGGTCTTGAGAAGAACGGGTGGTGGCCGGGAGCCTGGACAAAGGCATGGAGGAATGTCAGGTCCACGTAGCTGCTGTCTGTCAATCTCTGGGGGCGTGGCTTTTCTGTCCTTTCAGGTTCCCTAGATTTTTATAAGATCAGATTCTTGAACAAAGGCTGCATGCGTGGAATCAACGTTTCATCGTTCCTTAGCCTGAGGGGGGGTTTAGGTGACGTTCAGTCGGGTTTGCTGAGATACATTATAAAGATAATAAAATATGATTGGTTCTGTTTTGTTTTTTTCCGGCAAAAAAAGTAGTTTATTGTTTTTTACGCTGAAGTAAACGGTTTTTGTTTAATTTTATATATACTGTATATGCACAACAATGTTACACAAGGAGGAGGAGGCAGAGGCCGGTGCAACAATGTTACACAAGGAGGAGGAGGCAGAGGCCGGTGCAACAATGTTACACAAGGAGGAGGAGGAGGCAGAGGCCGGTGCAACAATGTTGCACAAGGAGGAAGTGGCAGAGGCCGGTGCGACAATGTTACACAAGGAGGAGGAGGAGGCAGAGGCCGGTGGTACAATGTTACACAAGGAGGAGACGGAAGAGGCCGGTGCTACAATGTTACAAGGAGGAGGAGGAGGAGGCTGGTGCTACAATGTTACACAAGGAGGAGGAGGAGGTAGAGGCTGGTGCTACAATGTTACACAAGGAGGAGGAGGAGGAGGCAGAGGCTGGTGCTACAATGTTACACAAGGAGGAGACGGAAGAGGCCGGTGCTACAATGTTACACAAGGAGGAGACGGAAGAGGCCGGTGCTACAATGTTACACAAGGAGGAGGAGGAGGAGGTAGAGGCTGGTGCTACAATGTTACAAGGAGGAGGAGGCAGAGGCTGGTGCTACAATGTTACAAGGAGGAGGAGGAGGTAGAGGCTGGTGCTACAATGTTACACAAGGAGGAGGAGGTAGAGGCTGGTGCTACAATGTTACAAGGAGGAGGAGGCAGAGGCTGGTGCTACAATGTTACAAGGAGGAGGAGGAGGCTGGTGCTACAATGTTACAAGGAGGAGGAAGCAAAGACTGACGCTACAATGTTGCTGACCGATTCCTGGTACATAATTCTCTCCCTGCCTCCATTCTTCCCTCCCAGAATCCTCAGCATTATGCTCACATCTCTATGGTCATTGTAGGACAACTTACCACTGGCAGGCCGTGACAGTCCCAGCCGAAGCGTCTCTCCACATAGAACCCGCTCTGGTGGGCAAACCTGGTGACAATGTCCTTGATAGTCCCGGCCAGGATGTGGCCGTAGTGCGGAAGGCCTGTAGCAAACGGCGGGCCATCGTAGAAGGTGTATCTGTGGGTGAGAGAATGAACATGTACATCCCCGTTACTCCACAGACCTGCGTACCACAAACAGGAGAGCAGATCCGCAGGCAGGGTCCCACCAAGGCACATGTCACTGTGACCGGGCTATGGGGACAGCACAGCGACGTCATACCCCATGCTAATATCACAGCAATAATGTGCGCCCTTCATCATACGCTGGAGTGCAGCAACATCATACAGATCCAGCAACCACAGGGCAATAAACATGGTGCCAGGGCACAGAATTCACATGGGACACACAGCAACCCCACCACTGCAGGGTCTCACCGGGGTATATTGTTGTGTGGGCGCAGCAGCCATGGTCTCACCTGGGTTTATTATTGTGTGGGTGGAGCAGCCATGGTCTCACCTGGGTTTATTATTGTGCGGGTGGAGCAGCCATGGTCTCACCTGGGTTTATTATTGTGTGGGGGCAGCAGCCATGGTCTCACCTGGGTTTATTATTGTGTGGGTGCAGCAGCCATGGTCTCACCTGGGTTTATTATTGTGTGGTTGGAGCAGCCATGGTCTCACCTGGGTTTATTATTGTGTGGGTGCAGCAGCCCTGGTCTCACCTGGGTTTATTATTGTGTGGGCGGAGCAGCCCTGGTCTCACCTGGGTTTATTCTTGTGCGGGTGGAGCAGCCATGGTCTCACCTGGGTTTATTCTTGTGCGGGTGGAGCAGCCCTGGTCTCACCTGGGTTTATTCTTGTGCGGGTGGAGCAGCCCTGGTCTCACCTGGGTTTATTATTGTGCGGTTGGAGCAGCCATGGTCTCACCTGGGTTTATTCTTGTGCGGGTGGAGCAGCCATGGTCTCACCTGGGTTTATTCTTGTGCGGGTGCAGCAGCCATGGTCTCACCTGGGTTTATTATTGTGTGCGCGCAGCAGCCATGGTCTCACCTGGGTTTATTATTGTGTGCGCGCAGCAGCCATGGTCTCACCTGGGTTTATTATTGTGTGTGCGCAGAAGCCATGGTCTCACCTGGGTTTATTATTGTGTGTGCGCAGCAGCCATGGTCTCACCTGGGTTTATTATTGTGCGGGTGGAGCAGCCATGGTCTCACCTGGGTTTATTATTGTGCGGGTGCAGCAGCCATGGTCTCACCTGGGTTTATTCTTGTGCGGGTGCAGCAGCCATGGTCTCACCTGGGTTTATTATTGTGCGGGTGCAGCAGCCATGGTCTCACCTGGGTTTATTATTGTGTGGGTGCAGCAGCCATGGTCTCACCTGGGTTTATTATTGTGTGGGCGGAGCAGCCATGGTCTCACCTGGGTATATTATTGTGTGGGTGCAGCAGCCATGGTCTCACCTGGGTATATTATTGTGTGGGCGCAGCAGCCATGGTCTCACCTGGGTTTATTCTTGTGCGGGTGCAGCAGCCATGGTCTCACCTGGGTTTATTATTGTGCGGGTGCAGCAGCCATGGTCTCACCTGGGTTTATTATTGTGTGGGTGCAGCAGCCATGGTCTCACCTGGGTTTATTATTGTGTGGGCGGAGCAGCCATGGTCTCACCTGGGTATATTATTGTGTGGGTGCAGCAGCCATGGTCTCACCTGGGTATATTGTTGTGTGGGTGCAGCAGCCATGGTCTCACCTGGGTTTATTCTTGGATTGCTTTAGACACTCCTGGAAACAGTCCAGTGATTTCCACAGTTCCAGAATCTTCTCCTCCTCAGCCGGGAAACTGATCGTCTCTGGAAGCTGAAGGTCCATTGTGGAGCCTGTAGGAGGAGCACAGGAGTCACACTTGAAAATCATCACCTCTCCTATGGTACAGCAAGGCCACCACTTCTGCACACCGCCACCATTCACTGACCACAGACCGCCAATCACCGGCCCTACAAACACCGCCACCATTCACTGACCACAGACCGCCAATCACCGGCCCTACAAACACCGCCACCATTCACTGATCACAGACCGCCAATCACCGGCCCTACAAACACCGCCACCATTCACTGATCACAGACCGCCAATCACCGGCCCTACAAACACCGCCACCATTCACTGGCCACAGACCGCCAATCACCGGCCCTACAAACACCGCCACCATTCACTGGCCACAGACCGCCAATCACCGGCCCTACAAACACCGCCACCATTCACTGGCCACAGACCGCCAATCACCGGCCCTACAAACACCGCCACGATTCACTGACCACAGACTGCCAATCACCGGCCCTACAAACACCGCCACCATTCACTGGCCACAGAACGCCAATCACCGGCCCTACAACCACCGCCACCATTCATTGGCCACAGAACACCAATCACCGGCCCTACAAACACCGCCACCATTCACTGGCCACAGAACGCCAATCACCGGTCATACAACCACCGCCACCATTCATTGGCCACAGAACGCCAATCACCGGTCCTACAACCACCGCCACCATTCATTGGCCACAGACCGCCAATCACCGGCCCTACAACCACCGCCACCATTCATTGGCCACAGACCGCCAATCACCGGCCCTACAACCACCGCCACCATTCACTGACCACAGACCACCAATCGCCCTACAAACAACTGGCATTCGTATTGGTCCTCAGAGACCGCACTTTAGGCTCCAAAACCATGGGGCCAATTTAAACAAAGCAGACCTGAATAGGGGCCACATAAACCTCCTTCCCTCTCATGCATACAGAGCAAGACCACACACACCTCCCCCCTCACATATATGATTTGCAGCATATGGTGTCATACAGGATTGGGGGGTGTAATACCTTGGGGGGAGGGGGAGGGGGTACATTGGGTACAAGGGGGTGGGGGAGGGGCATAATCCCTCAGGAGGGACACATTGGGGTACACAGGGATGGGGGAAGGGGTATAATCCCTTATATATGGGGACACATATTGGGAAACACAGGGATGGGGGAGGAGTATAAACCTTCAGGGGAACACATAGTGGGGTACACAGAGGTGGGGGAGGGGTATAATCCCTCATATAGGGGGACACATATTGGGATACAGAGGTGGGGGAAGGGTATAATCCTTCATATAGGGGGGACATATATTGGGGTACAAAGGGATGGGATATAATTTCATATATGGGGACACATATTGGGGTACACAGGGGTGGGGGAGGGGTATAATCCCTCATATATGGGGACACATATTGGGATACAGAGGTGGGGGAAGGGTATAATCCTTCATATAGGGGGGACATATATTGGGGTACAAAGGGATGGGGGGAGGGGTATAATCCCTCATATGGGGGGACACATTGGGGTACACAGGGGTGGGGGGGTATAACCCCTCATATAGTGGGACACATATTGGGGTACACAGGGGTGGGAGATGGGTATAATCCCTCAGGGGGACACATATGGGGTGTGACCTATTTGGGGGTATACAGGGGACATATTGGGGTATCAGACATTTGGGGTGTATCCGGGTGAAGTAGCCTCGCCCCCTCCAGCGGTATCACCCTCCCCAGCTCCGCTCTCACCTGCTCACCCAGCTCTCTGATGCAATGACAGGAAAGCATGAGCGGAAGAGGAAACAACTACGAGCGAGGCCACGCCCCGCCAGTCACACCTCCCGGGATGTGCCGCTTCCTTATTCCCTGATTAGGCGATGGGCGTGACTCTGCGTCGGGCTGGGTGTAGGAACATGGCGGCGGGTGTAGGGCGGAGCGGGCCCGATGTCAGAGGCTCACGGTTCGCTGTTCTCCGTGCCCCCTCCCCTCTTGTATTTGGTACGTGCTGTGATTGGTAGGATGGCGAGGCTCCGCAGTGCAAGTTTTGTGATTGGTAGGAAGACTAGGCTCTGCAGTGCAAGTGTTGTGATTGATCGAAGGGCGGGGCTCTGCATGTGTAGTATTGTAATTGGTAGGAAGGCGAAAGGCGGGGCTCAGCAGTTGTGATTGGTAGGAGGGCGGGGCTTAGCAGTTGTGATTGGTAGGAAGGCGGGGCTCAGCAGTTGTGATTGATAGAAGGGCGGGGCTCAGCAGTTGTGATTGGTAGGAGGGCGGGGCTTAGCAGTTGTGATTGGTAGGAAGGCGGGGCTCAGCAGTTGTGATTGATAGAAGGGCGGGGCTCAGCAGTTGTGATTGATAGAAGGGCGGGGCTCAGCAGTTGTGATTGGTACGAAAGAGGGGCTCAGCAATTGTGATTGGTAAGAAGGCGGGGCTCTGCAGTGCAAGTGTTGTGATTCTGAAAGGGCGGTGCCACTGGCCTGCGTGGTGATTGGTGCGTGTTTTGGAACCTGGTTAGCAGAGATGTTGGTTGCACTGTCTAAACAGATAGGAATGGTGCAGCACTGTGAACTGAACACTGAAGTAGTACATGTGTGTGAGAATACATACAAGACATTTGAAACAACAAATCTACAAAGGGCAACACAAAACCCCTCCCACTGTATCCATCAGGAAGGAAAAACAGAAAAGATACAAAGTAACCTCAAATCAGTAGTTTTTACTAGAAAATTACTTATAACCTCCAAACATTATATATAAAATTTATATATATATATATAGAGAGAGATATATATATATATATATATATATATATATATATAAATCATATATATACATTTATTTTATTTATTTTAATTTTTTTTGCAAAGACCCTGGAGAACAAAAAATGGCAATCGCTGCAATTTTTCATGTCACGTGATATTTGCGTAGCGGTTTTTGAATCGCACTTTTTTCTGTAAATACACTTAAATTTTTTTATAAAAACATACAATATATTCCACAATTTTTTTTGTAAAATATGAAAGAGGATTTTTTTTTATCTTTTGCCTTAAAAAAGAAAAAAAAATGTTAACATCCTCCCCGAAACGGAAGTGACGTCATGACGTCGCTCTGGTACTTTAAAGCCATAAAGACGATCAGAGACCGTGACGGGTCCTCTTCAAGGAGAGATCTGAGGTCAAAAGACCCCAAATCTCTCTAGCTTTAGAAATGAAAAGATAAAAAAACCTGATCTCCATCTATGTACAATGAGCAGCCTCCCTCTGTGATGACCGGCCTCCATCTATGTACAATGAGCAGCCTCCCTCTGTGATGACCGGCCTCCATCTATGTACAATGAGCAGCCTCCCTCTGTGATGACCGGCCTCCATCTATGTACAATGAGCAGCCTCCCTCTGTGATGACCGGCCTCCATCTATGTACAATGAGCAGCCTCCCTCTGTGATGACTGGCCTCCATCTTTGTACAATGAGCGACCTCCATCTGTGATGACTGACCTCCATCTTTGTACAATGAGCGACCTCCCTCTGTGATGACCGGCCTCCATCTATGTACAATGAGCGACCTCCCTCTGTGATGACTGACCTCCATCTATGTACAATGAGCGACCTCCCACTGTGATGACTGACCTCCATCTATGTACAATGACCGACCTCCCACTGTGATGACTGACCTCCATCTATGTACAATGACCGACCTCCATCTATGATGTCTGACCTCCATCTATGTACAATGAGCGACCTCCCACTGTGATGACTGACCTCCATCTATGTACAATGACCGACCTCCATCTATGATGTCTGACCTCCATCTATGTACAATGACCGACCTCCCACTGTGATGACTGGCCTCCATCTTTGTACAAAGACGACCTCCATTGATATAAGATGACTAGCCTCCCGCTATGTATAATGAGTAACCTCCGTTTATGATGACTGACCTCTATCCTTTTCCAATGACTGTCCTCCATCTATGAGGACCAACCTCCATCTATGTACAATGACCTACCTCCATCTATGTACAATGACCTACCTCCATCTATGATGACTAACCTCCATCTTTGTACAATGACCGACCTCCGTTTATGTACATTGAGCAAGCTACCTCTATGTACAATGTCCAACCTCCCTCTTTGTAACATGACCAACCTCCATCTAGGTACGAAGACTGACCTCCCATCTCCCTCCATGTATCCTGACTATGTACCTCTATGTTCAATTTCCAACCTCCATCTAGGTACCATGAAGACTCACCTCTCCCTATGTACCATGACCCACCTCCATCTATGTACCATGAAAACTCACCTCTCCCTATGTACCATGACCAACGTCTATTTATTTACCATGACTGACCTCCCTCTATCATGTACCATGACCCACCTCCATCTATGTACCATGGTTGACCTCCCTCTGTCATGTACCATGACCCACCTCCATCTATGTTCCATGGTTGACCTCCCTCTGTCATGTACCATGACCCACCTCCATCTATGTACCATGGTTGACCTCCCTCTGTCATGTACCATGACCCACCTCCATCTATGTTCCATGGTTGACCTCCCTCTGTCATGTACCATGACCCACCTCCATCTATGTTCCATGGTTGACCTCCCTCTGTCATGTACCATGACCCACCTCCATCTATGTTCCATGGTTGACCTCCCTCTATCATGTACCATGACCCACCTCTATCTATGTTCCATGGTTGACCTCCCTCTACCATGACCCACCTCCATCTATGTTCCATGGTGGACCTCCCTCTATCATGTACCATGACCCACCTCCATCTATGTTCCATGGTTGACCTCCCTCTATGTTCTACGTCCGACCTCACCCCAACCACTATGTATGATTGCCGACCTCCAACCAATGTCTGTAGGCCCAGCACAGTGATCCATGTGTCAGTGTAGGTCACTTTTTCCAGCAATATTCCTATTGCACTTGTTTTAGTTTTGGTTTCCCCGGGGCGATGGCATTATTGGGGCCAACGTGATGGAGTGACACCAGGGGCCCCGGCAGGGATGGAGAGCCAGGTGTGTGCGCTCCTCATCCTCTCTTTCAGTAGAAAGTTGCATGGACAGGAACATGGCAGGATCTGTCATTCCATGCGGTGCTGAAGGTTCACCCATCACTGAACACGGACAGCATAATTTAGGTGGAGTCCACGAGCCTTCATCCCATCTGTAGGAGGATCCTCTCTTTTCTGAAGCTGGATGTGGACCAACAATTGGCCCTTGGGACCATCAGGGGCCAGGTCTCTACTTTGGCTATCCTGTTCCACAGACTGTTGGCGTGTGTGTAACTCTGCAGTAACTCTTAGCTCTAGCACCCCCCCTGGCTGTACTATGGTACTACAACATTCACTACAACATTCACTACAACATTCACTGCCGCAACTACCGCCCCTACCCGACCACCGCCTGTGCCGGCCGATTCCCGCTGCGGCTGCTCTTCTTCTGTATTTATTTAACCTCTTGCCGACCGCAGATAGCTGAATGACGGCTGCGGCCGGCCAGTTCTAGGAGGATGTCATATGACGTCCTCCCAGAACATGCTCTCCTGGGTGCCCCTCGGGGGGGACACGCGGCGATCTCCATGATCGCTGTATCCTACGGACACAGCTGATCACGTGATGTGGTAAAAGGCCAATCACAGCGGCCTTTTACCACTTGATCAGCCGTGTCCAATGACACGCCGATCACCGGGAAATGCAATTGCCGGTTATTGGCTGCACTTTCCTCACGCTGTCAGAACATGGGGAAAGTACTGCCGAGAACCGGCAGTTGTCAGAGCAGGGATCGGCAGTGCCCTGATGATCGTGCCCAGCAGTGCCACCCACCTGTGCCCAGGAGTGCCACCCACCTGTGCTCATCAGTGCCACCTATCTGTGCCCATGAGTTCCACCTACATGTGTCCATCAGTGCCACCAACCTGTGCCCATGAGTGCCACCCACATGTGCCCATCAGTGCCACCCACCTGTGCCCAGCAGTGCCCAGTAGTGCCACCCACCTGTGCCCATCCGTGCCACCCACCTGTGCCCATCCGTGCCACCCACCTGTGCCCATCAGTGCCACCCACATGTGCCCAGTAGTGCCACCCACATGTGCCCATCAGTGCCACCCACCTGTGCCCAGTAGTGCCACCCACCTGTGCCCATCCGTGCCACCCACATGTGCCCATCAGTGCCCACCAATGCCCGCCACCAGTGCTCATCAGTGCTGCCAGTCAGTGCCATCCGTGCCACCAGTCAGTGCCATCAGTCAGTGCCACCCATCAGTGCCAGCTCAACAGTGCTGCAAATCAGTGCCACCTATCAGTGCTGCCTATCTGTGCCACCTCATCAGTGCCGCCTATCAGTGCAGCCTCATCAAGCACATCAGTGAAAGAGAAAAATTACCTGTTTGCAAAATTTTATAACAGAAACAAAGAAAAACTTTTTTTTTCAAATTTTTTGCTCTTTTTTTGTTTATAGTGCAAAAAATAAAACCCCCAGCGGGGAGTAAATACCACCAAAAGAAAGCTCTATTTGTGAGAAAAAAATTATAAAAATGTCATATGGGTACAGTGTTGCATGACTGCGCAATTGTCATTCCAAGTACGACAGCGCTGAAAGCTGAAAATTGGCCTGGGCAGGAAGTGGGTAGAAGTGCCCTGTAGGCGGGAAGGGGGTAGAAGTGCCCGGTAGGCAGGAAGGGGGTAGAAGTGTCCTGTAGGCAGGAAGGGGGTAGAAGTGCCCGGTAGGCAGGAAGGGGGTAGAAGTGCCCTGTAGGCAGGAAGGGGGTAGAAGTGTCCTGTAGGCAGGAAGGGGGTAGAAGTGCCCGGTAGGCAGGAAGGGGGTAGAAGTGTCCTGTAGGCAGGAAGGGGGTAGAAGTGCCCGGTAGGCAGGAAGGGGGTAGAAGGGTCCGGTAGGCAGGAAGGTGGTAGAAGTGTCCTGTAGGCAGGAAGGGGGTAGAAGTGCCCTGTAGGCAGGAAGGGGGTAGATGTGCCCTGTAGGCAGGAAGGGGGTAGAAGTGCCCGGTAGGCAGGAAGGGGGTAGAAGTGCCCTGTAGGCAGGAAGGGAGTAGATGTGCCCTGTAGGCAGGAAGGGGGTAGAAGTGCCCTGTAGGCAGGAAGGGGGTAGAAGTGTCCTGTAGGCAGGAAGGGGGTAGAAGTGTCCGGTAGGCAGGAAGGGGGTAGAAGTGCCCGGTAGGCAGGAAGGGGGTAGAAGTGCCCTGTAGGCAGGAAGGGGGTAGAAGTGCCCTGTAGGCAGGAAGGGGGTAGAAGTGCCCGGTAGGCAGGAAGGGGGTAGAAGTGCCCGGTAGGCAGGAAGGGGGTAGAAGTGTCCTGTAGGCAGGAAGGGGGTAGATGTGCCCTGTAGGCAGGAAGGGGGTAGAAGTGCCCGGTAGGCAGGAAGGGGGTAGAAGTGCCCGGCAGGCAGGAAGGGGGTAGAAGTGTCCTGTAGGCAGGAAGGGGGTAGAAGTGTCCTGTAGGCAGGAAGGGGATAGAAGTGCTCTGTAGGCAGGAAGGGGGTAGATGTGCCCTGTAGGCAGGAAGGGGGTAGAAGTGCCCGGTAGGCAGGAAGGGGGTAGAAGTGTCCTGTAGGCAGGAAGGGGATAGAAGTGCTCTGTAGGCAGGAAGGGGGTAGATGTGCCCTGTAGGCAGGAAGGGGGTAGAAGTGCCCGGTAGGCAGGAAGGGGATAGAAGTGCTCGGTAGGCAGGAAGGGGGTAGAAGTGCCCGGTAGGCAGGAAGGGGGTAGAAGTGTCCTGTAGGCAGGAAGGGGATAGAAGTGCTCGGTAGGCAGGAAGGGGGTAGAAGTGCCCTGTAGGCAGGAAGGGGATAGAAGTGCTCTGTAGGCAGGAAGGGGGTAGAAGTGCCCTGTAGGCAGGAAGGGGATAGAAGTGCCCTGTAGGCAGGAAGGGGGTAGAAGTGCCCGGTAGGCAGGAAGGGGATAGAAGTGCCCGGTAGGCAGGAAGGGGGTAGAAGTGCCCGGTAGGCGAGGGGTTAACATATCATTTGGGCCTTTCTGAAATTTGCTTTTTTTCGGCATTTTATGGTTAAAAGTGGAAAGAACTACCTGTGTACATATTTTATCCAGAAAAGCTTTAAAAAAAACACAAAAGTTCAAAAAGATTTTTTTTATCGTTTTACTGGAAATTCAAGAAATCAGAAAGTGCAGCACGAGCGCCATCTGTGGGTTACTGCGTGCCTTTTACAAAAAAGTAATGCCGCAGTCCTCCAGCAGGGGGCGCCATGCATCAGGCAGCGACTGCGGCAATCGATCCAAAGTCGGTGTCACTGGCTGGACGATCAAAGGAGCGGTTGGATCCGGCACTAGAGAGCTCGCCGGGTATAGAAATGTGGGTGAAATTCATTTCTAATAAATGGACTGAGCAAAGCACGCTGTATATGAGCAGCAAGGGTACAGATTGGGTAGGGGGAGGGGAGGTTGGGGGGGGGGGCGGGGGGTACAAAACAATTTTTTTTTTCTTCGTTCACTCCGGCCTGGATATGGAGACGCGGGACGGGCGGCTCCTCTGCTGCCGGATTCCTCATTCTAGTGTCAGGCACTTGAGCTGGAGGCCTTCCAAGGACAGGAACTCGATCTCCTCTGCGGGGAAGCGGGATGGAAATGAGAAATTCTCTCCGGAGGATAGCTGGACCTTGATGTTGTCCTGCTCAAACTTGAAGCAAATCTGGAAGGAGAGAGGAGGCACGGTGTCAGCCTGGCACTAGGATGGACGACTATAAAAAGCCAACAAATATTGGCCATAGGGACTAAGAGACTCTGCCACCCGGGGCCGGGACAAGGTCATCCAGCGTCCAGGGCGAAGATACCAAATGGAGTCTCCCCCCCACCCCAAAATGTATTCTATTCTATTGTTTTTGCTATTCTATTCTATTTTACTCTTTCTATTCTATTCTGTTTTATTCTATTCTTTTAGAAATTTCGGAAGATGTCTATATTCTGATACTAATGCAGGCCATAGACGAGTCGAAAATCGGCTGATTTTTCGTCCGAAAAGAAAAAATCAGCCGATTTTCACACCGATAGTGGGTTCATTGGTCGGCCGTTTTTCGGGGTTTTGGCACATTTTTTTTATCAGTAAAGTTGGAAAATTTGTGGCGGATTTTGACAATCGGTCAATTTTACCGGCAATGATGGGCAAATCAGCCGATCGTTTTACCAATAAAAAATCTGCGCATGAGCCGTGACCTGCAAGAAGAAGAAGAATTCCAGTCCGCTATTGTATTTTACATGAAAAGTCTTGCGGTTGCAACAATGTATCTATTTGTATCCGAATAAAGACATCTGTATCCGAAATGGAAACAAATGGATACAAATGGATACATTGTTGCAACCGCAAGACTTTTCATGTTAAATATAATAGCGGAGCTCTCTGCAGGGACAGAAGTAAAAATGCCGGCCGTAGACGGGATGAAAATTGCAGATTTTTTTTACCGTTGGTGGTAACGTCGGCCGATCGAACGACCGATTTTTCATTTTTTTTTTTTTTTAAATAGCCAATTTTCAACCCGTCTATGGCCTGCATAATGCACACAGACTTTTTTTTATAGGAAATCAGCAATGTTGAAATTGTTTTCGAATTCAAATCCAAATTTCGGACTAAATCTGTTCTATTTTTTTCTATTCTTTTATCTTCTTTTGTATTCTGTTTTATTCTATTCTTTTATTTTCTAATCTGTTCTGTCCTGTTTTACTCCATTCTTTTATTTCCTATTTTATTCTATTCTTTCATTTTCTATTCTAATCTGTTCTGTTTTAGCCTGTTCTTTTCTATTCTATGGTTTTATTTTCTATTTTATTCTATTCTTTTTTTTCTATTCTTTTCCCTTATTTTCGATTCTATTTTATTCTATTCTATTCTGTTTTTTTTGCTCTGTTCTTTTCTATTCTATTTTATTCCATTCTTTTATTTTCTATTAATTTTTTTCTATTCTTTTCCCTTATTTTTTATTCTGGTTTATTCTATTATTTTACTTTCAGTTCTTTTCTATTCTATTCTGTTCTGTTTTACTCTATTCTTTTCTTTTCTATAGGTTTTATTCTATTCTTTTATTTTCCATTAATTTTTTCTATTATTTTCCCTTATTTTCTATTCTATTTTATGCTATTATTTATTTTCTATTCTGTTTTAGTCTATTATGTTCTGTTGTATTCTATTCTTTTATTTTCAGTTCTGTTTTATTCTATTCTGTTCTGTTTTAATCTATTCTTTTCTATTGTTTTATTTTCTATTCTATTCTTTTATTTTCCATTAATTTTTTTCTATTCTTTTCCCTGATCCCTGTCTGGTGATCCTTGGGCATCTGAATCCTGCAGCTGGTGCTGCCCGTGCATTGGCCCTCATGCCACTCTGTGCCCCCACACCTCTACCACCACTACCAGTGGTGTTAGACAAAAAAGTGCAAGAGGAACCGCCTCTTCAGCTTGATCTCCACCAAGATAGAGGTGGTGCCACTTTGCCCCATACAAGGTTGGTCCTGCCCCTCCCAGTGTGGATGTACCGAGGTTTCTGACCCCTCCTGTGTACTGGTCTCTGATCCCTGTCTGGTGAACCTTGGCCATCTGTATCCTGCAGCTGGTGCTGGCCACTGCATCGGCCCTCATGCCACTCTGTGCCCTCACACCTCCACTACCAGGGGTGTTGGACTAAATAAAGGTGCAAGAGGAACCCCCTCTTCAGCTTGATCTCCACCAAGAGGTGTTGCCACTTTGCCCCATACAAGGTTGGTCCTGCCCCTCCCAATGTGGACATACCGAGGTTTCTGACCCCTCCTGGAAGGGGAAGAAGCTCTCCCTCTGCTCCGCTCCCCAGTTGTTGTCCTCCTTCGAGTTGCAGACTATCTTGTGGCTGTCTCCATGGAGGTCGAATCGAGCGTTAAAGTGTAGCAGATAATTCTTCGGATCTTTCCCCAAATTTATGGCAAATCTAGAAAGACAGAAACGGCAATTATTCTTCTCAGCTGACCTCGGGAGATGCAGAGCTTGAGTCATTCCCCGGTGGTACTCCTATGCGTCTTAAAGGCGCCTCTGTCACTTTGAATGATAATTCATAATAGCAAATTACATAGAAATGATATCAGATAATATTCTTACCGATTTAAACCGATAACGGTTCGCTTGAAAAATATTTATAAAAATACGGTGTCCTGTAAGAAATGTCCCCATACCAAGACGTATCTGATGTGAACCTGTAGCCAGGATATGGACATATTTGTAACAAGCCGTAAGCAAGCTTTATGACAATCCCTCACTGACCTTTGTAGTTGCAGCCACTGTGGAACAATTCATCCTGAGAGAAGCAATAAATTAGTTCAGGTCAGGTCTCATTGCAATGCTCTCCTGTCTTCTTGTGTACCTGCTGCCCTGAGAGGAAGAAGGGTGAGCTGAGCTGCTGAGTCACTGCTGGGAGAGGGAACAGGGTGGACTGAACTTATGGGTCAATGCTGGTTTAGGGAGCAAGGTGACCTGAGAAACTGCTAGGAGAGGGAGCAGGGTGAGCTGAGCAACTGCTGGGAGAGGGAGCAGGGTGAGCTGAGCAACTGCTGGGAGAGGGAGCAGGGTGAGATGAGCTGCTGAATCACTGCTGAGAGAGGGAACAGGGTGAGCTGAGGTGATGGGTCACTGATTGTTGAGGGAGCGGGGTGAGCTGAGCAACAGCTGGGAGAGGGAGCAGGGTGAGCTGAGCAACTGCTGGGGGAGGGAGCAGGGTGAGCTGAGCAACTGCTGGGAGAGGGAGCAGGGTGAGATGAGCTGCTGAATCACTGCTGAGAGAGGGAACAGGGTGAGCTGAGGTGATGGGTCACTGATTGTTGAGGGAGCGGGGTGAGCTGAGCAACAGCTGGGAGAGGGAGCAGGGTGAGCTGAGCAACTGCTGGGGGAGGGAGCAGGGTGAGCTGAGCAACTGCTGGGAGAGGGAGCAGGGTAAGCTGAGCAATTGCTGGGAGAGGGAGCAGGGTGAGCTGAGCAACTGCTGGGAGAGAGAAGGGTGAGCTGAGCAACTCTTGGAGAGGGAGCAGGGTGAGCTGAGCAACTGCTGGGAGAGGGAGCAGGGTGAGCTGAGCAACTGCTGGGAGAGGGAGCAGGGTGAGCTGAGCAACTGCTGGGAGAGGGAGCAGGGTGAGCTGAGCTGCTACTGGGAGAGGGAGCAGGGTGAACTGAGCTGCTGCTGGGAGAGGGAGCAAGGTGAACTGAGCTGCTGCTGGGAGAGGGAGCAGGGTGAGCTGAGCTGCTACTGGGAGAGGGAGCAGGGTGAACTGAGCTGCTACTGGGAGAGGGAGCAGGGTGAACTGAGCTGCTGCTGGGAGAGGGAGCAGGGTGAGCTGAGCTGCTGCTGGGAGAGGGAGCAGGGTGAGCTGAGCTGCTGCTGGGAGAGGGAGCAGGGTGAGCTGAGCTGCTGCTGGGAGAGGGATCAGGGTGAGCTGAGCTGCTGCTGGGAGAGGGAGCAGGGTGAGCTGAGCAGCTGCTGGGAGAGGGAGCAGGGTGAGCTGAGCTGCTGCTGGGAGAGAGAGCAGGGTGAGCTGAGCTGCTGCTGGGAGAAGGAGCAGGGTGAGCTGAGCAACTACCGGGAGAGGGAGCAGGGTGAGCTCAGCAACTGCTGGGAGAGGGAGCAGGGTGAGCTGAGCAACTGCTGGGAGAGGGAGCAGGGTGAGCTGAGCTGCTGCTGGGAGAGGGAGCAGGGTGAGCTGAGCTGCTGCTGGGAGAGGGAGCAGGGTGAGCTGAGCAACTGCTGGGAGAGAGAGCAAGGTGAGCTGAGCTGTTGCTGGGAGAGGGAGCAGGGTGAGCTGAGCTGTTGCTGGGAGAGGGAGCAGGGTGAGCTTAGCTGTGGAGTCCCTGCTGTGGGAGGGAGAAGGAACACTGGTCTAAGGAGTGACTACTAGGAGGGGGAGCTGAACTTACATGTTAAAGCTGGGAAGGTGAGCTGAGCTCCTTAGTCACATGGGAGAATATTATTATTATTATTATTTTAAATGTAATGAGTACGGCCAAAATTGTAGTATTTCAAATATATATTTTCTCCCATGTGGGGATATCTACCCAACAGTAGCTAAAGCCCTGTGAGGTCCCCAGGGAGCAAAATGCTAAAGAAAGATTAACAGCTAAGTCATAATTTTGTATAAAATTGATTTTTTATTTTTAGCTGACCTCCAGTGGGTACATGTACCATGGCAAGGAGGAAATTGCCGAGACCTCTGCCCATCAGACGGATGGAGAATGTTGAAGAGGAGGGATGTAGGACGGGTGCAGGAGGATCATACATTGGAGTCAAAGGATTGTCAGGTGTCCTTTGTCAGATGATGGCGGCTAAGTCATCAGACATGTTTTATCCGGGTTGACATTTATAGAAGGACAAATGTTTGCACTATCGCTCGGAGCCAAACCATCCAACGTCGGCTTTTATTTGAGGGATCACGTCCGCCAAATTCCCAGTGAGGGAGGTTGGATGTACTGTACTGTGCTTTTGGCTGATGATTGTATTATACAGAGACAATATATTTTATAATAGGCTGCCTAGGCTTGAACCATGACCTACCCTTTACAGCCCTCGGGAATGATGCCCTTCACCTCCACGCAGTGACCATGTTTGACGTTGAGGTTTTTTAAGACTACACCCTGTATAGGAGAAAGGAAAGAATGATTACACCCTGTATAATAGAGAGGCAGATGGATTATTATACATTACAGAGAGATATAGAACACCTACAGTTGGGCTCGAAAGTTTGAAGAATCGGAAATATACAGGATGGACCATATAAAGAACACACGAGTGAGCCGGCAAAACCCATTTCTTATGGGACTCATATTCTGTACCTGGAGGTGATACCAGAATGGCCCAATCATAAAACAAGTCAACCAATGAAATGCCCCCCCCCCCATTCAATAGTCTGCATCCCCTGAGTTCCTAATCCTACGTATTGCCCCCTTTAGTATCAATGACAGCGGTCAGTCTTCTGTAATGGTTGTCTATGGAGCCCCCGAATCCTTGCCGGTGGTAGAGCTGCCCATTCGTCTCGGCAAAATGCCTCCAGGTCATGCAAAGTCTTTGGTGGTCTTCCACGAATCGCATGTTTGAGATCTCCCCAGAGTGGCTCGATGATATGAAGGTCAGGAGACTGTGATGGCCCCTCCAGAACCTTCACCTTTTTCTGCTGTTACCACTGGAGGGTCAACTTGGCCTTGTGCTTGGGGTCATTGTCGTGCTGGAAAGTGCAAGAACGTCCCATGCGCAGCTTTCCTGCAGAAGAAGGCAAATTGTCTGCCAGTATGTTCTGATAACATGTTGCATTCATCTAGACATCAATTTCCACAAGATTCCCCGTGCCTTTACAGGTCACCCCCCCCAAGAACATCAGTGAGCCACCACCATGTTTCACAGTGGGGATGCATTTCTTGTCACTATAGTTCTTGTTGACACCTTTCCAAACATAGCAGTTATAGCTGTGCCCATAAAGCTCTATTTTGGTTTCGCCACTCCAGATTACAGTGTGAGGTGTGTCAAGGTATTGTCGGCGTATTGCAACCGGGCATTGGCGCCGTAAAGGCTTCTTTCTGGCAACTCGGCCATGCAGCTAATTTTTGTTCAAGTATCGTCGTGTTGTGCTCCTTGAAACAACCACACCATATTTTTCCAGAGCAGCCTGAGGTTACCTGTAAGGTTTTTCTTTGTCTTCCAAACCATTCTTCTGGCAGTTGTGGCTGCAATCTTTCTTGGTCTACCTGACCTTGGTTTGGCACCAAGAGATCCCCAAATTTTCCACGTCTTAATAAGTGATTGAACAGTACTGACTGGCATATTCAGGGCTTTGGATATCTTTTAATATACTTTTCCATCTTTATAAAGTTCCATTACCTTGTTACGCAGGTACTTTGCCAGTTCTTTTCTGATCCCCATGGCTCAGTGCATCCAGATGAGAGCTAACAAACTCATTGACTATTTATATACAGACACTAATTGCAATTTACAAAAACCACAGATGTGGGACATTAACCTTTCATTGCCATTTTAACCCGTGTGCAGGGGCGGACTGACCATTCAGAAACTCGGGCACTGCCCGAAGGCCCGGGGTCAGTAAGGGGCCCCATGAGATGCCCCTGGTACCTTTCATAGGCTTTTTTGGGTGTGGTTTGAGTGTGGACGAGCACACAGGGGCCCCATGATTCCCTATTGCCCAGGGGCCCCATGAGTTGTCAGTCCGCCCCTGCCCGTGTGTATCACCTTGTGTGTCTGTACCAAGGCCAAACATTCCAGGGGGGGTGGGGGACTTCTGATCCATGGGGTAGATTACATCCTGTATAAATTGGGGGGTTATTACACCCTGTATAAAGAGGGGGGTATTACACCCTGTATAAAGGGGGGGTATATTACACCCTGTATAAAGGGGGAGGGTTATTACATCCTGTATAAAGGGGGGGTTATTACACCCTGTATAAAGTGGGGGTTATTACACCCTGTATAAAGGGGGGTTATTACACCCTGTATAAAGGGGGGGGGTATTACATCCTGTATAAAGGGGGGGTTATTACACCCTGTATAAAGGGGGGGTATTACATCCTGTATAAAGGGGGGGGGGTTATTACACCCTGTATAAAGGGGGGGTTATTACACCCTCTATAAGGGGGGGTATTACATCCTGTATAAAATTGGGGGTTATTACACCATGTATAAAGAGGGGGGTATTACACCCTGTATAAAGGGGGGGGGCTATTACACCCTGTATAAAGGGGGGGGGCTATTACACCCTGTATAAAGGGGGGGTATTACATCCTGTATAAATTGGGGGGTTATTACATCCTGTATAAAGGGGGGGTTATTACACCCTGTATAAAGGGGGGGTTATTACACCCTCTATAAGGGGGGGTATTACATCCTGTATAAAATTGGGGGTTATTACACCCTGTATAAAGGGGGGGTTATTACACCCTGTATAAAGGGGGGGGCTATTACACCCTGTATAAAGGGGGGGTTATTACACTCTGTAAAAAGGGGGGGGGGGTTGTTAAACCCTGTATAGAGGAGGGGTTATTACACCCTGTATAAAGTGGGGGTATATTACACCCTGTATAAAGGGGGCGGGTTATTACATCCTGTATAAAGGGGGGGTTATTACATCCTGTATAAAGGGGGGGTTATTACATCCTGTATAAAGGGGGGGTTATTACACTTTGTATAAAGGGGGGGTATTACACCCTGTTGAATAGGGGGGTACTATGAATATCACCCCTTGTATCACAGAGTGGGATGAATATTACACATTGTAAAAAGTGGGGGGGTTATTACACCCTGTAAAGTGGGGGGGGTTATTACACTTTGTATAAAGGGGGGGTATTACACCCTGTTGAATAGGGGGGTACTATGATTATCACCCCTTGTATCACAGAGTGGGATGAATATTACACATTGTATACAGACAGAAGAGACGTCTCCTGGTTGCGGTTCCTGAACTCCAGCTAAGTTCGGTACTTTTGGCGGTCCGCGGAGCTGACATCACATTTTGGCGGTCCGCGGAGCTGACATCACATTTTGGCGGTCCGCGGAGCTGACATCACATTTTGGCTCTGTCGGTTCCTTTGTGTGTGTGGGGGGGGGAGGGAGCTCATCCAACCCCAGCAGATCACATCTAGAGACAGATCAATGACTGGGCAATAGATAAATCTTCCTTCTTATAATGTTCCTATCATGGACGGCGGCTGCCCAGACCTTTCTATAAGTGATGGTCCTATCCACAGCCAGCCAGCCGGGGCCAGTCATTGGTGGCACAGAGCCCGCACCGCGTGCGCGGTTAGTAACAATGATGTACTTGGTTTGTACCGTCTGAGATTAATTCTAGTCTGCATGTCGGTTTGTGGTCACGAGTACATCAGATATCCATTATGGGGAGCGGCCGGGGAAGGGGGGGGGTGTCCCACCCACCACCGCCTCCCATCCGGCAAGGAAAGAGTTAATGATCTGGCACAATGGATTAACCCCCCCGGAGGGGCTGGACCTGCCACGTCTTAGAATAGAACCGTTATAAGTATAGAACTGAGCAGCACATGGTTAATATAACCACAGACATTGTAAAAAGAGACGAGGGGGGGGGGGGGGACACGGAAATAATGAGTCACGGAGGCCAAGTGTGGAGGAGACGTGCGTCAGGCCAGTATATAGAGAGTATATACCGAATAGTGAGAGCAGACCCAGCAAGACGGGCCCAGTGCCAGGATGTGAGAATTCACCCATCACACCCGAAATCATGCGGATAACTGGAAGGACAAGAAATATAATAATAGCCTACACCCAGCAACTGTACACCAACCTGTGTCCACGCCCAGCAACCCCACACCAACCTGTGTCCACGCCCGGCAACTGTACACCAACCTGTGTCCACGCCCAGCAACCCCACACCAACCTGTGTCCATGCCCGGCAACTGTACACCAACCTGTGTCCACGCCCAGCAACTGTACACCAACCTGTGTCCACACCCAGCAATTGTACACCAACCTGTGTCCACACTCAGCAACCCCACACCAATCTTTATCCACGCCCAGCAACCCTACACCAACCTGTGTCCAGGCCCGGCAACCCCACACCAACCTTTATCCACGCCCAGCAACCCTACACCAACCTGTGTCCAGGCCCGGCAACCCCACACCAACCTATGTCCACGCTCATTAACTGTACACCAACCTGTGTCCACACCCGGCAACCCCACACCAACCTGTGTCCACACCCAGCAACTCCACACCAATCTGTGTCCATGCCCATCAACCGTACACCAACCTGTGTCCACGCCCAGCAACCCCATACCAACCTATGTCCACGCCTATCAACTGTACACCAACCTATGTCCACACCCAGCAACCCCACACCAACCTGTGTCCACGCTCAGCAACCCCACACCAACCTATGTCCACACCTAGCAACCCCACACCAACCTGTGTCCACGCTCAGCAACCCCACACCAACCTGTGTCCACGCACAGCAACCCCACACCAACCTGTGTCCACGCTCAGCAACCCCACACCAACCTGTGTCCACGCACAGCAACCCCACACCAACCTATGTCCACACCCAGCAACCCCACACCAAGCTGTGTCCACACCCAACAACCCCACACCAACCTATGTCCACGCCCAGCAACCCCACACCAACCTATGTCCACGCCCAGCAACCCCACACCAACCTATGTCCACGCCCAGCAACCCCACACCAACCTGTGTCCACACCCAACAACCCCACACCAACCTATGTCCACACCCAACAACCCCACACCAACCTATGTCCACACCCAGCAACCCCACACCAACCTATGGCCACACCCAGCAACCCCACACCAACCTATGTCCACACCCAGCAACCCCACACCAACCTATGTCCACGCCCAACAACCCCACACCAACCTATGTCCACGCCCAGCAACCCCACACCAACCTATGTCAACGCCCAGCAACTCCACACCAACCTATGTCCACGCCCAGCAACCCCACACCAACCTATGTCCACACCCAGCAACCCAACTCCCACCAATGACCACACCCAGCAACACTACACCAACCACTGCCCACACTCTATACTCAGCACTACACATCACCCCTCTACCTACCACTGCCCACACCCAGCAACCCCATACCCACCACACCCCACATACCCACCACTGTCCACACATAGCAACCCTATACCTACCACTGCCCACATACCCACCACTGTCCACACATAGCAACCCTATACCTACCACTGCCCACATACCCACCACTGTCCACACATAGCAACCCTATACCTACCACTGCCCACATACCCACCACTGCCCACACCCAGAAACTCTATACCCACCACTACATATCACCCCACTACCCACCACTGCACCCATCACCCCTCTACCCACCACTGCACCCACCAGCACTATACCCACCACTGCCTAAAACCCATAATACCCCGTAGCCCAGCATTTGCAGCTTCCGTCGGTGCTCATACTCACGTCAGCTGCCATCGTGCTCCTGTAGCAGAGAAACTTGTGAACAGCTGCACTTCTCCTTCTTCATATATAGGAGGTCTGCTCAGGCTGGAACCAGCCAGGAGGAGGGCTCACCCCTCCCAGCGCTCCCTGGGCTGAGAATTGTTCCAGAACCCTTCATTACAGAGAATGAATGAAATGTGGATGCAGAATGACTGGGTGGGGGCTGTCCATTGCCATCCCACTGTGATGTCATCACCGACCGTACACGGCAAGGGGACAGATTGATGGATCCTCACCAACACCAGGGTACAAGCCAGGCAACATCATTTCTACAACGAAAAGTAACAATTTACATCACATGGGATATATGACATCGACTGAGACCCCTGACATCACCTGAGACCCCCGATATCACCTGAGACCCCTGACATCACCTGAGACACCTGACATCGCCTGAGACCCCTGATATCACTTAAGACCCCTGACATAACCTGAGACCCCTGACATCACCTAAGACCCCTGACATCACCTGAGACCCCTGACATCACCTGAGACCCCTGACATCATCTGAGACCCCTGACATCATATGAGACGCATGACATCACATAAGACCCCTGATATCACCTGAGACCCCTGATATGACCTGAGACCCCTGACATCACCTGAGATCCCAGATATCACCTGAGACCGCTGACATCGACTGAGACCCATGACATCACCTGAGACCCCTCACATCACCTGAGACCCCTCACATCACCTGAGATCCCTGACATCATATGAGATGCATGACATCACATGAGACCCGTGACATCACAAAGACCCCTGCCATCACCTGAGACCCCTGACATGATCTGAGACCCCCGATATCACCTGAGACCCCTGACATTATCTGAGACCCCTCACATCATCTGAGACCCCTCACATCATCTGAGATCCCTGACATCACATGAGACGCATGACATCACATGAGACCCCTGACGTCATCTGAAACCCCTGACATCACCTGAGATGCCTGACATCACCTGAGACCCCTGACATCATCTGAGATCCCTGATATCATATGAGACGCATGACATCGCATGAGACTCCTGACGTCATCTGAAACCCCTGACATCACCTGAGACGCTTGACATCATCGGAGACCCCTCACATCGTCTGAGATCCCTGACATCATATGAGACGCATGACATCACATGAGACCCCTGACATCACAAAGACCCCTGCCATCACCTGAGATCCCTGACATCATATGAGACGCATGACATCACATGAGACCCCTGACATCATCTGAGATACCTGACATCATATGAGACGCATGACATCACATGAGACCGCTGACGTCATCTGAAACCCCTGACATCACCTGAGACGCTTGACGTTACCTGAGACCCCTGACATCATCTGAGATCCCTGATATCATATGAGATGCATGACATCACATGAGACCCCTGACATCACCTGAGACCCCTGACATTATCTGAGACCCCTGACATTATCTGAGACCCCTCATGTCATCTGAGATCCCTGACATCATATGAGACGCATGACATCACATGAGACCCCTGACATCATCTGAGATCCCTGACATCATCTGAGACGCATGACATCACATGAGACCCCTGACATTATCTGAGACCCCTCACATCACATGAGACCCCTGACATCATATGAGATACATGAGATCAACTGAGACCCCTGACGTCACCTGAGATCCCTGACGTCATCTGAGACCCCTGACATCACATGGGACCCCTGACATCACCTGAGATCCCTGACATCACCTGGGACCCCTGACATCTTCTGGGACCCCTGACATCACCTAAGACCCCTGACACCAATGCGGTGCATTACATCATGAGACACAATACACCACATGAGATACATTAAATGTATAATAATAGTCTGACTGTGGGGGAGGGGACATTAGAGTGTAAGCTCCTCTGGTACAGAGACTGATGTGACTGTGGGGGGAGGGTACATTAGAGTGTAAGCTCCTCTGGTACAGAGACTGATGTGACTGTGTGGGAGGGGACATTAGAGCGTAAGCTCCTCTGGAACAGAGATTGATGTGACTGTGGGGGAGGGGACATTAGAGCGTAAGCTCCTCTGGTACAGAGATTGATGTGACTGTGGGGGAGGGGACATTAGAGCGTAAGCTCCTCTGGTACAGAGACTGATGTGACTGTGTGGGAGGGGACATTAGAGCGTAAGCTCCTCTGGTACAGAGATTGATGTGACTGTGGGGGAGGGGACATTAGAGCGTAAGCTCCTCTTGTACAGAGATTGATGTGACTGTGGGGGAGGGGACATTAGAGCGTAAGCTCCTCTGGTACAGAGATTGATGTGACTGTGGGGGAGGGGACATTAGAGCGTAAGCTCCTCTGGTACAGAGATTGATGTGACTGTGGGGGAGGGGACATTAGAGTGTAAGCTCCTCTGTACAGAGACTGATGTGACTGTGGGGGAGGGGACATTAGAGTGTAAGCTCCTCTGGTACAGTGACTGATGTGACTGTGGGGGGAGGGGACATTAGAGTGTAAGCTCCTCTGGTACAGAGACTGATGTGACTTTGGGGGAGGGGACATTAGAGTGTAAGCTCCTCTGTACAGAGACTGATGTGACTGTGGGGGAGGGGACATTAGAGTGTAAGCTCCTCTCGTACAGTGACTGATGGGACTGTGGGGGAGGGGACATTAGAGTGTAAGCTCCTCTGTACAGAGACTGATGTGACCGGCTCAGTGTTCTCTGTACAGCGCTGCGGTATATGTCAGAGCTATATAAATGTATAATAATAATAGTGTGTTACTGTGGGGGGGGGGGGCATTAGAGTGTCAGCTCCTGTGGTGCAGAGACTGGTAAATGCCCCCCCATGTTGTTCTAGGTCATTTTGGTTGCCCCATTATCTCTTGCACTTTGATGGTGACATTTCTGGGTGTAGAGGAGGATTTCTCGTCGCAGATTGTGCAGATGTGTCGCTGGGTGGAAATGAAGGCGGTCTCTGCGGTTTGGCTGCTCTCCTGCGTGTCATGTGGAGGTATCCGGGGGGCGCAAATCCGGGACATTGACTGAGGCGTGACAGTCCTGGGGACACAGGGAGGTGACACGCTGGGAGCAGAGCAATGCTGGCTCCATCCTTCTGAGCACGCAGGATCCCTGTACACACCGCTCAGAGCAGGTGCTGAATGTGCCGCCTGGACACTGTGTGTGTTGTATGATGTCTGTGCACCTGGCTGTGCGTGTTGTATGGTGTCTGTGCACCTGGCTGTGCGTGTTGTATGGTGTCTGTGCACCTGGCTGTGCGTGTTGTATGGTGTCTGTGCACCTGGCTGTGCGTGTTGTATGGTGTCTGTGCACCTGGCTGTGGGCAGCATGTGATGTCTGTGCACTTGGTTGAGGATGTTGTGTGATGTCTGTGCACCTGGCTGTGCGTAGTATGAAGTATCTGTGCACCTGGCTGTGAGTGATGTGGAACATCTGTGTACCTGGATATAGGTAGTGTGTGATGTCTGTGCACCTGGCTATGGGTGGCTTGGAACATGTGTGCATCTATATATTGGTATCTTAGATCATCTGTGCACCTGGCTGTGGGCATATGAAGTCTGTGCACCTGGCTATGGGCAGCATGGGACATCTGTGCACCTCGGTATGAGCTATGGGTGACGTGTGATGTCCAAGCACCTGGCTATGGGTGACATGCAATGTCCATGCACCTGGCTATGGGTGACGTGTGATGTCCATGCTCTGACTATGGGTGACCTGTGATGTCCATGCACCTGGCTATGGGTGGCGTGTGATGTCCATGCACCTGGCTATGGGTGACGTGTGATGTCCATGCTCTGGCTATGGGTGGCGTGTGATGTCCATGCTCTGGCTATGGGTGGCGTGGGAAATCTATGCACCTGGCTATGGGTGACGTGTGATGTCTATGCACCTGGCTATGGGTGACGTGTGATGTCCATGCCTGGCTATGGGTGACGTGTGATGTCCATGCTCTGACTATGGGTGACGTGTGATGTCCATGCACCTGGCTATGGGTGACGTGTGATGTCCATGCTCTGGCTATGGGTGGCGTGTGATGTCCATGCACCTGGCTATGGGTGACGTGTGATGTCCATGCTCTGACTATGGGTGGCGTGTGATGTCCATGCACCTGGCTATGGGTGTCGTGTGATGTCCATGCTCTGGCTATGGGTGGCGTGTGATGTCCATGCACCTGGCTATGGGTGGCGTGTGATGTCCATGCACCTGGCTATGGGTGGCGTGTGATGTCCATGCACCTGGCTATGGGTGGCGTGTGATGTCCATGCACCTGGCTATGGGTGACGTGTGATGTCCATGCACCTGGCTATGGGTGGCGTGTGATGTCCATGCTCTGGCTATGGGTGACGTGTGATGTCCATGCTCTGGCTATGGGTGGCGTGTGATGTCCATGCACCTGGCTATGGGTGGCGTGTGATGTCCATGCACCTGGCTATGGGTGGCGTGTGATGTCCATGCACCTGGCTATGGGTGACGTGTGATGTCCATGCACCTTGCTATGGGTGACGTGTGATGTCCATGCACCTGGCTATGGGTGGCGTGTGATGTCCATGCACCTGGCTATGGGTGACGTGTGATGTCCATGCACCTGGCTATGGGTGGCGTGTGATGTCCATGCACCTGGCTATGGGTGACGTGTGATGTCCATGCACCTGGCTATGGGTGACGTGTGATGTCCATGCACCTGGCTATGGGTGACGTGTGATGTCCATGCACCTGGCTATGGGTGGCGTGTGATGTCCATGCACCTGGCTATGGGTGACGTGTGATGTCCATGCACCTGGCTATGGGTGGCTTGTAGATTTTTTCCTTGGGGGGGGGATCTTACCTGTCTGTAATCAATAGACGGTCTAGTTGGGTCGACTTGCAGGAGGAACTCCCCATCGATCGGAGGATCCTGTTTTCACCTCTGTAAATCAGTACCCAAACATTTGTTATATTGCAGTTTATTGATTCCTAGATGTGACGGCTGCATTTGTTTTCTTTTTTAGGCTTTCTTTCCTTTATTTTCACCTGCTGATCCAGTAAATCTATCGTTTTTCAACAGAACAAGCTCTCCTGCAGACGTAGCAGTTACCGGGAAGAGACAAACTATTTACCACCGACAGGGGTGCTTACAACCATCAACTTTTATTTATTTATTCATGTAAAACCTTTATCCCAAAAGGAAGAAAACTGCGGCAACCAGGGGCGGACTGACAACTCATGGGGCCCCCGGGCAATAGGGGATCATGGGGCCC
Organism: Staurois parvus; assembly: GCF_062004578.1. NCBI lineage: Eukaryota > Metazoa > Chordata > Amphibia > Anura > Ranidae > Staurois > Staurois parvus. The sequence goes on from NW_028320594.1 coordinate 37,793, forward strand.
CTGTGTCCTTGCCCACACTCAAAGCTCACCCAAAAAAGCCTATAAAAAGGTATCAGGGGCATTTCATGGGGCCCCCTACTGACCCCGGGCCCTCGGGCAGTGCCCGAGTGCTCGAATGGTCAGTCCGCCCCTGGCTGCTACTGAATATAAAGTGGGAGCTGGAGTTTGGCTTCAGTTTGTTAGTGTATCTAAATCTGCTAACACTCCCCTCCACCCCAGACTGAATGGTGCTGTCCAGTACCGGGACAGGTCCATCCAGCGCCCAAGGCAAGGATGCAGACCTGTGCCCCTCCCCCACTACTAATGCATGTTGTAGAATGGGGGTACCGCCCTATGTGTATTCTCTGCCCCCCCCCCCCGCTCTGCTATGTCTATGGAAGTTTCCCCTCTAGCCCACCCCTTGTCCTGGCCCCTGTGCTGTCTGCTGTGCCCCTTGTGCTCCTTCCTCCAGAGTGGGGGCGCTCTACTACATGACTGGCCAGATCTCCAGGTGAAAACAGAGGGGGAAAAAGCCTAAAAAAGGAAAGCTAATGCAGCCGCCACATCTACTGATTGGTAAGCTGCAATATACACGGCTCAAAAACATGAAAGGAAGACTTTTTAATCCGAGTCTAGCATCAAGTCAATGAACTCCTGGGATATGGATCTGGTCAGGTAAGTCGCAGAGGGAGGGGGGTGGTAATCAGTTTCAGCTGCTTTGAAAATGAAATTAATAACAGGTGCACTAGATGGGCAGCAATGAGATGATCCCCAAAACAGGAATGGTTTTACAGGTGGAGGCCACTGACATTTTTCCCTCCTCATCTTTTCTGACTGTTTTTCACTCGTTTTCCATTTGGCTAGGATCAGTGTCACTACTGGTAGCATGAGGCCATACCTGGACCCTACAGAGGTGGCACAGGCAGTCCAACTCCACCAGGATGGCACATCAATACATGTCATTGCCAGAAGGTTTGCTGTGTCTCCAGCACAGTCTCAAGAGCATGGAGGAGATTCCAGGAGACAAGAGCATGGAGGAGATTCCAGGAGACAAGAGCATGGAGGAGATTCCAGGAGACAAGAGCATGGAGGAGATTCCAGGAGACAAGAGCATGGAGGAGATTCCAGGAGACAAGAGCATGGAGGAGATTCCAGGAGACAAGAGCATGGAGGAGATTCCAGGAGACAGGCAGTTCCTCTAGGAGAGCTGGACAGGGCCGTAGAAGGTCCTTAACCCATCAGCAGGACCGGTATCTGCTCCTTTATACAAGGAGGAACAGGATGAGCGCCGCCAGAGCCCTACAAAATGACCTCCAGCAGGCCACTGGTGTGAATGTCTCTGACCAAACAATCAGAAACAGAATTATGAGGGTGGCCTGAAGGCCCGACGTCCTCTAGTGGGCCCTGTGCTCACTGCCCGGCACCATAGAGCTGGATTGGCATTTGCCATTGAACCCCAGAATTGGCAGGTCCACCACTGGCGCCCTGTGCTTTTCACAGATGAGACCGGGTTCCCCCTGAGCACATGTGACACGTGAAAGTGTCTGGAGAAGCCGTGGAGAACGTTCTGCTGCCTGTAACATGGTTCAGCATGACCGGCTTGGTGGTGGGTCAGTGATGGTCTGGAGAGGCATCTCCATGGAGGGACGCACAGACCTCTACAGGCTAGACAATGGCCCCCTGACTGCCATTAGGTATGGGGATGAAATCCTTGGACCCATTGTCAGACCGTATACTGGTGCAGTGGATCCTGGGTTCCTCCTGGTGCAGTGCGTCCTGGGTTCCTCCTGGTGCAGTGCGTCCTGGGTTCCTCCTGGTGCAGTGCGTCCTGGGTTCCTCCTGGTGCGGTTGGCCCTGGGTTCCTCCTGGTGCGGTGGGTCCTGGGTTCCTCCTGGTGCGGTGGGTCCTGGGTTCCTCCTGGTGCGGTGTGTCCTGGGTTCCTCCTGGTGCGGTGGGCCCTGGGTTCCTCCTGGTGCGTTGGGTCCTGGGTTCCTCCTGGTGCGGTGAGTCCTGGGTTCCTCCTGGTGCGGTGGGCCCTGGGTTGCTCCTGGTGCGGTGGCCCCTGGGTTTCTCCTGGTGCGGTGGGTCCTGGTTTCCTCCTGGTGCGGTGGGTCCTGGGTTCCTCCTGGTGAGGTGGACCCTGGGTTCCTCCTGGTGCGGTGGGTCCTGGGTTCCTCCTGGTGCAGAGGGTCCTGGGTTCCTCCTGGTGCGGTGTGTCCTGGGTTCCTCCTGGTGCGGTGTGTCCTGGGTTCCTCCTGGTGCGGTGTGTCCTGGGTTCCTCCTGGTGCGGTGTGTCCTGGGTTCCTCCTGGTGCGGTGTGTCCTGGGTTCCTCCTGGTGCGTTGGGTCCTGGGTTCCTCCTGGTGCGGTGAGTCCTGGGTTCCTCCTGGTGCGGTGGGCCCTGGATTGCTCCTGGTGCGGTGGCCCCTGGGTTCCTCCTGGTGCGGTGGGTCTTGAATTCCTCCTGGTGCGGTGGGTCCTGGGTTCCTCCTGGTGCGGTGGGTCCTGGGTTCCTCCTGGTGCGGTGGGTTTTGGGTTCCTCCTGGTGCGGTGGGTCCTAGGTTCCTCCTGGTGCAGTGGGTCCTGGGTTCCTCCTGGTGCAGTTCATTTACAAATGAAAGGCGAAACATTTATGTATAGGTATAAAAAAAACGTTCTAAATACCCCCCCCCCTTTTTTTTTTACTAAGTGATCAGGTGACCTCTGCTCTCAGTTGCATAAAGAGCTAAGAGACCTGGAGGAAGAGAAACAGAAGTACACTGAGCTTCTCAGTAAATGGCTGTGGAGGGGAAAAGAGGGTTTCAGCACAAGTCTAATCACTGGAGGACAGCCAGAAAACTGACCACGCTGGGATGGATGTGCTTTCATGCCTTTCGCTGACAGCGGGGGAGGAGGGGGTTATACACAAATCCTTAGACCTATTGTCAGACCCTACACTGGTGCGGTGGGTCCTGGGTTCCTCCTGGTGCAGGGGGTCCTGGGTTCCTCCTGGTGCAGTGGGTCCTGGGTTCCTCCTGGTGCGGTGGGTCCTGGGTTCCTCCTGGTGCGGTGGGTCCTGGGTTCCTCCTGGTGCGGTGGGTCCTGGGTTCCTCCTGGTGGGGTGGCTCCTGGGTTCCTCCTGGTGCGGTGGGTCCTGGGTTCCTCCTGGTGCGGTGGGTCCTGGGTTCCTCCTGGTGCGGTGGGTCCTGGGTTCCTCCTGGTGCAGTGGGTCCTGGGTTCCTCCTGGTGCAGTGGGTCCTGGGTTCCTCCTGGTGCAGGACAATGCCCGGCCTCATGTAGGGAGAGTATGCAGGCAGTTCCTGGAGGATGAAGGAATTGATACCATTGAATGGCCCCCACGCTCACCTGACCTAAATCCAATAGAACCCCTCTGGGATGTCATGTTTCAGTCCATCCGACGCCGCCAGGTTGCACCTCAGACTGTCTAGGAGCTCAGTGGTGACCTGGTCCAGATCTGGGAGGAAATCCCCCAGGACACCATCCGTGGTCTCATTAGGAGCCTCCCCCGACATGGTCAGGCATGCATACAAGCACGTGGGGGCCACACAGACTACTGAGGGCCATTCTGAGTTGCTGCAATGAAATGTCAGCAAAATGGACTCGCCTGCTGCATCATTTCTTCACTTTGATTTTCGGGGTGTCTTTGAATTCAGTCCTCTGTAGGTCGATCATTTCCATCCAACGATGGGGTGTCCTTACGTTCCTCACCCATCCCCCGTCCATGTCAGTACAGAGATCCAGCAGGAGATTCCTCCCCATTGAGATCTGATGGGTTTTCAAGGCATTCCTTTCTTTTTTTGCATTTCTGGGTTGAATGCGGCTTTTATACAGAAATGTTCCAGCAGATTTCAGATTCAGAGACATTTATTTATAATGTTTTTAGCCTATTTATGACCCCCCCCCTCCCCCCCCATATCACAATTCCATGACTATCTCTATTATATCATCCCCTCCCTTGGCTCCCACAGTCATCCCATCCCCCATTCCCGGCTCTCCGCTCCCATCGGGGGAATTCGGGGCGTTCTGTTGATCTAAACATTCCTCGCTTGTGAACTATCTTCTTCCTCGGATGGACTTCAGTGTCCTCGTCCAATCCCAGAGCCACGCCATGGCGGTACATGTGGCCGATCAGACTCAGGGATCACATGACCGTTCCAGCCAATATAAGGCGGCGTTGTGCCCTGAGGATGAAAATAGAATCGTCCGCCCCGTGCTCCCCATCTGCGCCGACCTCCCGTGATCCGGGGAATAAAGTGGGGCTCCGATTCTACCAACAATGACAACACCCCGAAAAAGAATGATTTCTGCTGCACATTCTATTCTATGGAACTTACATTTGATTCTTTTTAACAGTTGAAGTGCGTGTGACCCTGTGACCCCTCACCCTGTGACCCCTGACCCTGTGATCAGCTGCATAAGGAGCTCAGAGAGTTTGGAGAGGAGAAACAGCAGGACACTGATCTTCTCAGTAAATGGCTGTGGAGGGGTAAGAGGGGGGTGTCAGCACAAGACAGAGGGTCAGACACCCCCCTACAGCCATACAAAGCAGTGTACTGACAGTGAAGCGCAGACAGTTAACCCTGTAATCGCCCCACATGTTAACCCCTTCCTGTCCAGTGCCATTAGTACAGTGTCAGTGCTTTTTATTAGCACTCATTGGTGTCACTGGGGATGTCAGTGACACCCAGTCCCCCCCACCCATGTCAGAATGCCCGCCACAGTCCTGTTATAAGTCGCTGATTGTATAGTTGCCAACCGTCACAGGTTGCCCGGGACGGTCCTGGATTTTATAGCCCTGTCATGGCTGGTCTTTGCCCAGAAAATAGGAAATATTCCCGGATTGAGTGTTCCCTGTCCTGGGTGGCCGGCGCCACAATTCTTGTGCTTCTGAACAGAGAGACGAGAGGACAGATCACTCTTCCCTCTCCCTCCTCCCCCAGCGGCTCTGTCCAGCCACTCTGATTGAGGGCTCCCTGTGAGACTTGGCAGCGTGGGAGGGGGTGTGCGCCGTGTCCACAGTCTCTGTCCATCCCATGTGCCGCGTCCGCAGTCTCTGTCCATCCCATGTGCCGCGTCCGCAGTCTCTGTGCATCCCATGTGCCGCGTCCGCAGTCTCTGTCCATCCCATGTGCCGCGTCCGCAGTCTCTGTCCATCCCATGTGCCGCGTCCGCAGTCTCTGTCCATCCCATGTGCCGCGTCCGCAGTCTCTGTCCATCCCATGTGCCGCGTCCGCAGTCTCTGTCCATCCCATGTGCCGCGTCCGCAGTCTCTGTCCATCCCATGTGCCGTGTCCGCAGTCTCTGTCCATTTCAATTTGCCGTGTCCGCAGTCCTGTCCATCCCATGTGCCGTGTCCGCAGTCTCTGTCCATCCCATGTGTCGTGTCCGCAGTCTCTGTCCATTTCAATTTGCCATGTCCACAGTCTCTGTCCATCCCATGTGCCGCGTCCGCAGTCTCTGTCCATCCCATGTGCCGCGTCCGCAGTCTCTGTCCATCCCATGTGCCGTGTCCGCAGTCTCTGTCCATTTCAATTTGCCGTGTCCGCAGTCTCTGTCCATCCCTTGTGCCGTGTCCGCAGTTCTGTCAATCCCATGTGCCGTGTCCGCAGTCCTGTCCATCCCATGTGCCATGTCTGCAGTCTCTGTCCATCCCATGTGCCGTGTCCGCAGTCCTGTCCATCCCACGTGCCGTGTCCGCAGTCCTGTCCATCCCTTATGCCGTGCCTGCAGTCTCTTTCCATCCTTTGTGCCGCGTCTGCAGTCTCTGTCCATCCTTTGTGCCGCGTCTGCAGTCTCTGTCCATCCCTTGCGCCGTGTCCGCAGTCTCTGTCCATCCAAAAAAAAAACAGCCCCCCCAAAACAACAAAAAAAACCCCAACAACAAAATAAAAACAAAACAAAAAACAACACCTCCCCCCCAAAAAAAAACCAAAGAAACAAAAAACACACAACAGCCCCCTCCAAAAAAACAAAACAAAATAAAAACAAAAGAAAAAAAAACAACACCTCCCCCCAAAAAAACACAACAGCAACAAAATAAAAACAAAACAAATGAAAAAAAACAACCCCCCCAAAAAAAACAAACAACAAAATAAAAAAAAATAAATAAAAACAGCCACCTCCAAAAAAAACAACAAAATAAAAACAAAACAAAAGACAAAAAAACACCTCCCCCCCCCTCAAAAAACAAAATAAAAACAAAAACAACAGCTCCTCCAAAAAAACAACAAAATAAAAACAAAACAAAGGAAAAAAAACAACACCTCCCCAAAGAACAAACAAAAAAAAAAACAACAGCCCACAAAAAAAACAAAATAAAAACAAAAAAAAACAACACCCCCCAAACCAAAAAAAACCCCCTAACATAATAAAAACAAACAAAAAAAAAAACCCCAACACACCTAAAAAAAAACCCAAACAAATAAGTAACAAAATAAAAACAAAAAAACAACCCCCCCCCCCCCAAACAAAAAACAGGCAGACTCGATGGACCACTCTTCTGCGGTCACTTTTCTATGTTTCTATACATTTCTTATCCCCCCCCCCCCTCCATGTTTCTGAATGGCGGCAGCAGAAGGAGACAATGGACTCTGGAGGGTGTAGAAAGAATAAAGTGTTTATTACATGGGCTCCAGTCCCACGTCCTACAAAGATAAAATCGTTATAAATTCTTCCAGCAAAAGGAATGATGTGTCAGTGCCGCGGTTCTGAATATTCACCGGATTATTGTGTCCCTTGTCTGTAATAATATCCCTGTATGTCTGCATGGAGGGAGTATCTGTGCATGGAGGGGGTATCTGTACCCCCTAGTATGCCCCAGGCAGCGCACTCCCTATCTTCATATACAACATGGTGTGCTCAGTTCAGCTCCTCGCCATCTTCTTTCCTCGTTAGTTGTCTGTAGACTGGATGCGATTTCTGGGCAGCGGCGTGGGGGGTGGTTTCCTGGACGGATCGGCCTCGCCGGCCTCAGGCTTCACATTGGTCGCTTTGGGTGCTGGCGGGTGAGGAGGGGGCTGATTGGGCACCTTCAGGCTTCCACCGATATTCCTCCTTGGAACAGGACGCGGGTTCTGGAGTTCATCGGATGGCTCGCCGGTCGTGGCCCCTCGGGGGTGTGTCGGCGGTGGCATGCTGGGCCGCAGAGGAGCCGGTCTCTTCACTACAACACATAGAGAAGGGTTAGAACCAGTTTCAACCAAAAGTCACCCAGAACCTGTATTCTACAGGGGGGGGGGGGGGCGGCTCCTAAAATTGTATTGGGTCAGCAGCAGGGATTTCTTTATATATAGGTGCAGACACTCCCCACTCCTGAGTCGCCCCTTGTCTCCGCCCCCTACCCACCCCCGAGCATCATCCCTTGGTTCCACCACTTACCCACCTCCCAGCACCGCCCCTTTTAGAGAATGATCAACCAGGTATCATTTTGTGGTGCCAAGTAATTTGTAAAGAATTTGTTAATAATGAGAAAAGCAGTAAATATGATCTCCTGCACTCAGCAACAATAGATCCCCCGCCAGCAATAATAGACTCCCCCCACCAGCAACAATAGATCCCCCCACCTACAACAATAGACTCCCCTGCTGCATTAACTCTTCCCCAGCAGCAATAGATCTCCCCACAACAACTATAGATCCCCCACCAGCAACAATAGAGCTGCCCAGAAACACTAGACTCCCTCGCTGCATTATATCCCATCACAACAACAATAGATCCCCCACCAGCAGCAATAGAGCTCCCCAGAAACAATAGACTCCCCCGCTGCATTAGAACTCCCCCAGCAACAATATATCCCCCACCAGCAACAATAGAGCTCCCCAGAAACAATAGACTCCCCCGCTGCATTAGAACTCCCCCAGCAACAATATATCCCCCACCAGCAACAATAGATCTCCCCAGAAACAATAGACTCCCCCGCTGCATTAGAACTCCCCCAGCAACAATATATCCTCCACCAGCAACAATAGAGCTGCCCAGAAACAATAGACTCCCCCACTACATTAGATCTCCCCCAGCAGCAATATATACCCCCACAACAATAGATCCCCCACCAACAACAATAGAGCTGCCCAGAAAAAATAGACTCTCTCGCTACATTAGATCTCTCCCAGCAGCAATAGATCCCCCACAACAACAATAGATCCCCCACAGCAACCATAGAGCTCCCCAGAAACAATAGACTCTCCCGCTGCATTAGATCTCCCCTAGCAGCAATAGATCTCCCAGCATCCAGGAACAATAGACCCCTCCCTCAACAGTAAATCCATCCCAGCAAATATCTCCTCCACAACAACAACAATAGATCCCCCACCAGCAACAATAGAACTGCCCAGAAACAATAGACTCCCCCGCTGCATTAGGTCTCACACAGCATCCAGGAATGATAGACCCCTCCCTCAACAGTAAATCCCTCCCAGCAAAAATCCCCCCCACAAGAACAGCAACAATAGATCCCCCACCAGCAGCAATAGAGCTCCCCAGAAATAGACACCCTCGTTGAATTAGACTTTCCCCAGCAACAACAGATCTCCCTGCATCCAGGAACAATAGACCCCTCCCTCAACAGTGAATCCCTCCCAGCAAAGCCCCCACACAACAATAGATCCCCACCAGCAACAACAGATCCCCCACCAGCAACAATAGAGTTGCCCAGATACAATAGACTCCCTCGGTGCATTAGGTCTCCCCCAGCAGCAATAGATCTTCCAGCATCCAGGAACAATATTCAATATTTTAACACCTTCCCACCGGCCTATAGCAGATTGACGGCCGGGCGGGACACTCCTCCTTGTGACTGGGTGTCATATGACGTCTTGTAAAAACGAGCCCCTCACACGGCCGCGGCGCGATCTGTCTACGGGACACAGCCAATGATATATCACTACATCGGCCCAACCAGTATCATGTGATTGCTGTGACCAATCACAGCAGATTACGCGTCAATTGTATACAATGGATGGCTTCCCGTCATGCCATCCATTGTACACAATTATGTTATTAGCTGTGACTGGTCAAGGCAGTCACATGATACAGACAGAGCCAATCACAGCCCATATGTATCATGTGATCAGCTTTGCCCAATCACAGCTAATCACAACAAAAGACGGAATGGATCAGTTTCATTCAGTAACAATGATTGCAAATATCAATGAAATACATCGGTATTAGCAATAATAATGTGTTAAAAAAAAAAAAATCCTGATCAGTCGCCCAGAGTAGTTCAATGTTACTATGGTATTGCTTTGGTCACAAAAAAATAAAAATAGGTAAAAAAAAGAAAAAAATGTAATAAAAAAAAAATAAAATAGAAACATTTGAAAAAAAAAATACAAATGCAATTATTATTATTTTCATGTAGCAGAATATATTTTGACCTATAGTTATGGTGAATACTTGTGAGCTATTATGAATCGAGGTGTTCAATAAGTTCTACAAGTGTATGGGGTGCGCTGGCACTTGCACTGACTCACTTAGCTAGTGTGTATAAATGATAGAAAAAATATTGCGCCGCGCTCCTATATATTTATATATACAGCTTAAGCTTCTAAAGTGTATCAAATAACAATATTACCAAATATGAACTGTGATTATACCACTAGATGCATATGAAATAATACATATAGATAGCATGCATGGTAAATAATCCTAAAGCAATAGTGCCTAAATGGGTGCCACGGTATAAACCTATGTTGCACCTATATATAACTGTGTATACTCTATATTGATAGTGCAAAGGCATATGTGCACGTGCTAATATTAAACAAATATATATACAGTCTTTAAAGTAAATGTGCAGGTGGATATTCTGTTCCTTTTCTCCGAGTGCTAGATGGTCTCCTTATATGCTCACCTCTATATTTAGAAAATCAGCAATTGGAATGCGCTAAAATATATCAAAATTAATATCACAAATACGTGTATAAAAGTCCCAGCATTTTAAATGCAAAAAAATTTCCAGTGAAAATAATCCATAAAATTTGTGTATATAAGTGTATAGAAAAAATGTCCAACACCCCAAACAGAAAATTTTCTTCTTTAAACATATAAATCCACCGTGCTTTATCCACCACCAAATGAATGGAATAAACTCACCAGAGCTCAATGCTGATTAGATTATAAATCAGCACAAGCGCGTTTGCTCTGGGAGCGATGAGTAAGTAGATCATGAAGCAGCGCTCTATAGTATAGACACTTCCAGACAGCAGGAATAATACTCTGCAGTGACTTTGAGGTATAGCCAAGACTCCTTATAAAACGATCATCCTCCAAATGTATAGTAATATCACTCAAAAATAAAGAAAAGGCATGATGGTGCAGCAAGTAAGAACCATTAAAACTTTTATTACAATTGCATCCTACTCACAAAATAAAGTGTCCACCTGACACTGGTATAACAAGCGATCAGATATACGGAATGAACGAGCCCCGTTCACTGCGGACGCCTCGCCGACAGCTCCAGGGAACGTCCTGACGTCATCCAATAGGCTCCGCCCTACGCGTTTCGTCACTCTGACATCCTCACGGAGCGGCATGGATCAAGACGTCAGTGTAACCCATATATACCGCTCGCACTCTGCATGATAGTGTTTAACAACCAATAGCGGCAATAATAACACCACACCGCTTGCACTTTGCATAGCGGCGCTTCCTAACCAATGACAGTGGCGGTGTATTAACCCACCACCACTCATTTGGTAAGGTTACATGATATATCAGTATCAATCAAAACATATACCTTTTACTTTTATAATTATATACAATATATAACATAATGAATAAATTATAATTCACATCAAACATTTATTAAGAAACATATTAAAAGCATTGCAAAAAATAAAAATTATACTCAAAATTAAATTATAAAATAAATTAAAAAATCCCAAATGTCAAGTTCTATAAAGGAAACTCCATATTCCCCGACATCTATATTTTTTTGTCAACCAGTGTATTTCTTTACAATTCTTAATTCCATAGTCACCATATTCCATAAAGGGGGACTCCAACCCACCTCATACTTAAAGGAGATATATATATACGTGTAAACACCTCAAATTTCTGTATTAGTATGTTGGTATATAGTATCACAATTACAAGTAGTAAATTTACACCCAATACTGAAGTCCCCTTAAAGGAAACCTCCCTATAAATCACTTCAAAGGGAGAACCTTTTTCTCATCCTTACTTGTAAAAGTGATATGCATGCATATATCACCCCTTAATCTCTCAGCTAACCTATATAGTTAGTGTATTTTAAAACTATATATATACCTCTCTCAGCTTTTTATCAAAAATTTGTTAGGAAACAGTTTAGATCTATATCTATGTTCAACCCATTCGGTTTCAATACATCTAATTCATGTATCCAAAATGTTTCCCTTTTAGATATTGCATTAATCAAGTCTAGTCCCCTCCAATGTTTGTTTACCTTCTCTATTCCATAAAAGGTTACTAGACTAGGGTCACTATTATGTTTCATCTTAAAGTGCCTGGATACACTGTGCTTATCATATCCCTTTCTTATATTATTAAGATGTTCTCCAATCCTAGTTTTTAATAATCTTCCTGTCCTCCCTACGTACTGTAACCGACATGGGCACTCTAGGACATAGATCACATGGGATGAATTACAAGAAATTAATGAATTAATCTTATATTCCTTATTCGTATGTATTGAAGCAAAACTCTTTCTTTTTTTCTTTAAATCTTTTTTTACTGTTTTACATGCCTTGCATTTGTTGCAATTATAAAAGCCTTGTAATTCAGGAAAAAAAATTTTTTCTTTAGGTGGGTCTAAGACATTGTGGACCAATTTCATCTGCAGTGATTTATTTTTTCTATATATGAACTTTGGTTTATGTGGAATAATTTTCTTCAACGTCTCATCTTTAAGCAGTATAGGCCAGTATTTTCTAAAAATCTTCTCAATATCCCTATATTGGTTATTGAAATCAGAGATAAAGGCAATATCTCCTTTATTCTCCTTAATATTTCTGCCCATCAAAAGTATATCTCTATCCCTGTTCTCAATTACTTTTCTTTCAGTCTCCAAAAAGGATCTATCATAGCCTTTATCAACAAACCTATCTATAATAAGTCTGGTTTGATCTAAAAAATCTACTTGCTGGCTACAATTCCTTTTAATCCTGGTAAATTGGCTCCTTGGCGTACTGTACAACCATCTCGGGTGGTGTCCACTAGAGGTGGGAATATAACTATTTTTATCTACCTCTTTGAAAAAGGTTTTGGTATATATCTCACCTTCATGTTTATATAATGTGAGATCCAAAAAATTCACCTCTGCAAAATCACTCACAGCAGTGAACTTTAACCCATATTTGTTGTTATTAATATGTCTAACAAATCCCTTTAAATTTTCTTCCGAACCTCTCCAAATCATTATGATATCATCAATGAAACGCCTATATAAAACTATTTCTGGCCATTTATCAAAGATACACTCAACCTCCCATTTATCCAAAACAATGTTTGCCACACTGGGAGCATATTTAGCTCCCATTGCCACACCTTTACACTGCTGGAAGAAGGTGTTATTATACCAGAAAAAATTATTCATCATAGCAAATTGTAACAAATTAATAATAAATCTTCTCTGAATGGTTTTAATCCTAGATTTCTGTTTCAAAGCCCATCTCACTGCTTCAATTCCATCCTCTTGCTTAATACTAGTATACAAAGCCTCCACATCAATGGTCACCAAAAAACAATCATCAACCCCATCTATAGTTTTCAATATATTGATAAGCTCACTGCTGTCTCTCAAAAAAGCACGATTATTCCTCACTATTATCTGCAAAAAGGAATCTATATATTCCCCAATACGGGAAAAGATCGAATTAATCCCACTCACAATGGGTCTCCCAGGTGGCTTCTGTCTGTCTTTGTGTAATTTAGGTAAATAATATATCACTGGAGTTTTAGGATGCTTGATATAAAGGTATTTTGCTTCTTTTTCATTCAAAACACCTGATCTTCTTCCTTCCTTAATCAACTGCTTTAAACACTTTTTTAACCCTTTGGTAGGATTTGATGTTAAAATCTTATAGGTATCTTTCATATTCAAAAGTCTACTCATCTCCAATTCATAGTCTTTTTTGTTCAAGATCACAATACTGCCACCCTTATCTGCTCCTCTAATCACAATGTCTTTCCTTTTTTCTAAATCTTTAATTCCTTGTGTAATTTCTTTAGGTGTATATTTTTTCTTTTTTAGATCCATGTTTTTAATATCCGTCTCAACCATCTTCTTGAAAACCTCTAAAAATTCATTACCTATATTCTTTGGATTGAATGTCGAAGCATTCCTTAAGGTGCTATGTTGATATACACTGGTTGACATATTATTATTTCCTTTGTTATTATTCAACTCAAAAAAATTTTTAATATTTATTTTTCTCACAAATTTTTGAATGTCTATAAACACATCAAATTTATTTACCTTCACATTAGGTATATATTTTAGACCTAAATCCAATACTTTTACTTCATTTTCCGTTAAAACCACATCGCTCAGATTAAAAATGCCATTTCCTATTTGTCTCTTTTCCTTTTCTTTTCGCTTGCCTCCTCTTTTTCCTCTGTACCTCCCAAATCTTTTCTTGCTCCATCTATGCCTGGTTCCTTCCAACCTCTGTAATTGGGTCCATAATATCTCATCCCTGAATCCCAATTCCTGTTGGGATCCTGAAAACCCCCTCTGGTGTAAAAGTTCCCCTGAACCATGCCTGTTTGGATCATATATGAGCTGCATACCATCAAGTTATACCTGTTATTGGCAGAAATAAATCCATCTTGTGTATAAGGATAAGACACTATGGTCTGCTTTTTCCTCTTTTTGACCAAACATCCCATGAGCTGATATAAGGAGGAGTGAACGAGGAAACAACCCCAGGAGGGGAACTGGGAGATCCCAAGAGAGCTATTCAGTGTACTCATAGATACACAGGGAGATAAAGGAGATAACAGGAGGATCCATCCATATGCATGTCCACCTCATAGGACGGCTAGAGCAAAGGCATCATCCCATTTCATCTATCCTGGAAGGATAAAAAGCGCATTTGCCTGGATTCATTCAGGCAAATATAGAGGTGAGCATATAAGGAGACCATCTAGCACTCGGAGAAAAGGAACAGAATATCTACCTGCACATTTACTTTAAAGACTGTATATATATTTGTTTAATATTAGCACGTGCACATATGCCTTTGCACTATCAATATAGAGTATACACAGTTATATATAGGTGCAACATAGGTTTATACCGTGGCACCCATTTAGGCACTATTGCTTTAGGATTATTTACCATGCATGCTATCTATATGTATTATTTCATATGCATCTAGTGGTATAATCACAGTTCATATTTGGTAATATTATTATTTGATACACTTTAGAAACTTAAGCTGTATATATAAATATATAGGAGCGCGGCGCAATATTTTGACCTATATTTATGAAGAAATGTTATTTATTTGCAAAATTTTATAACAGAAACAAAGAAAAGTGTGTTTTTTTTATAAAGTTTCAGGTGTTTTTGTTTTACTTAGCAAAAAATAAATAAACTCATTAAATCCCACCGAAAGAAAGCTGTATTTGTGTGAAAAAAATGATAAAAATGTCATCTGGGTACAGTGTTGCATGACCGCGCAATTGTCATTCAAAGTGCAACAGTGCTGAAAGCTGAAAATTGGCCTGGACAGGAAGGGGGTGACAACACCCAGAGGGCAGGAAGGGGGTGACAGCGCCCAGAGGGCAGGAAGGGGGTGACAACGCTCAGAGGGCAGGAAGGGGGTGACAACACCCAGAGGGCAGGAAGGGGGTGACAACACCCAGAGGGCAGGAAGGGGGTGACAACGCTCAGAGGGCAGGAAGGGGGTGACAACACCCAGAGGGCAGGAAGGGGGTGACAACACCCAGAGGGCAGGAAGGGGGTGACAGCGCCCAGAGGGCAGGAAGGGGGTGACAACACCCAGAGGGCAGGAAGGGGGTGACAACGCCCAGAGGGCAGGAAGGGGGTGACAACGCCCAGAGGGCTGGAAGGGGGTGACAGCGCCCAGAGGGCAGGAAGGGGGTGACAACGCCCAGAGGGCTGGAAGGGGGTGACAGCGCCCAGAGGGCAGGAAGGGGGTGACAACGCCCAGAGGGCAGGAAGGGGGTGACAGCGCCCAGAGGGTAGGAAGGGGGTGACAGCGCCCAGAGGGCAGGAAGGGGGTGACAGCGCTCAGAGGGCAGGAAGGGGGTGACAGCGCCCAGAGGGCAGGAAGGGGGTGACAGCGCCCAGAGGGCAGGAAGGGGGTGACAGCGCCCAGAGGGTAGGAAGGGGGTGGCAGCGCCCAGAGGGTAGGAAGGGGGTGGCAGCGCCCAGAGGGCAGGAAGGGGGTGACAGCGCTCAGGGGGCAGGAAGGGGGTGACAGCGCTCAGGGGGCAGGAAGGGGGTGACAGCGCCCAGAGGGCAGGAAGGGGGTGCCAGCGCCCGGTATTAAAGGGGCTAAACTAGGATTTATAGCGAGGGTTAGATTGGTGCTTAGGGTTCCATTGTTTTCTATATCTCAGCCCTGACTTTAAAATGGCGCCCCTTCGGTGCGATTTGGAGGTGCGGATCAGTGTGATCTGTACTGCCGATTTCACTGCCGCTTGTGACTTCCATGTAACAGAAATCTTGGAAAAAAGTAGCCACGTGAAACGGCTCCATTGCCGGCCATACGGTGCGATTTGTCATGCGATTTGGAATTGTCGCATCAGTGTGAACTACGGCTTATGGACCAATCTCTATTGGGGGGATTAGAAAACAAAAATTCCAACCAATCATCTTCTCACCTTTCCTGGCTGTACTGGGGCTGGACTCTCCCAGTGTCCCCATGGCATTACTCTCGTCAGTAGGTGGCAGCGTCTTCACAGGAGCTGCCCTGCCGGCAGATGGCTCTTGGGTATCGTTAGCTTCACCGTCTCTATAGGGAAAAGCAGAGACAATGTAGTTCTATCTAGATGGGGATTAGCAGGGGACCCCGATACTGTCCATTACTTTGGTATTACAGACAGGTAGGGGACCCCGATGCTGTCCATTACTTCAGTATTACGGACAGGTAGGGGACCCCGATACTGTCCATTACATCGGTATTACAGACAGGTAGGGGACCCCGATACTGTCCATTACTTCAGTATTACGGACAGGTAGGGGACCCCGATACTGTCCATTACATCGGTATTACGGACAGGTAGGGGACCCCGATACTGTCCATTACATCGGTATTACGGACAGGTAGGGGACCCCGATACTGTCCATTACTTCGGTATTACAGACAGGTAGGGTACCCCAATACTGTCCATTACATCGGTATTACGGACAGGTAGGGGACCCCGATACTGTCCATTACTTCAGTATTACAGACAGGTAGGGGACCCCGATGCTGTCCATTACTTCAGTATTACAGACAGGTAGGGGACCCCGATACTGTCCATTACTTCAGTATTACAGACAGGTAGGGGACCCCGATACTGTCCATTACTTTGGTATTACAGACAGGTAGGGGACCCCGATGCTGTCCATTACTTCAGTATTACAGACAGGTAGGGAAGCCCAATAGTGGGGGGACAATAGAGGCAAATTCTGTATATGGGGGGAAGGGTTATGGGGGTGCGATGGAGGAGTTCAGTATATTAAGGTGTTACAGGAGATGGAATAGAGAATTGTATACAGGGCAGGGGGAGTGGTATAGGAGGGTGATAAAGGAGGACCATATAAAGGGTAATTTATGGGGTGTAGGGTATAGGGGGGAGTTAGAGGCATGAAATAGAGCAGGGGTCCTCAAACTTTCCAAACCAAGGGCCGGTTTACTGTGCTTCAGGCTTTAGGGGGGCCGGAACATGGCCAAAGGGAGTAAAAATGTCCTGGCATCAGTGGGAGTAAACAATGTCCCATCTTTGGTATTAGGGGAATATTAGGACCCCATCATTGGTGTCAGTAGGAGGAATAGTGTCCCATCATTGGTGTCAGTGGGAGGAATAGTGTCCCATCATTGGTGTCAGTGGGAGGAATAGTGCCCCATCATTGGTATCAGTGGGAGGAATAGTGCCCCATCATTGGTGTCAGTGGGAGGAATAGTGCCCCATCATTGGTATCAGTGGGAGGAATAGTGCCCCATCATTGGTGTCAGTAGGAGGAATAGTGTCCCATCATTGGTGTCAGTGGGAGGAATAGTGTCCCATCATTGGTGTCAGTGGGAGGAATAGTGTCCCATCATTGGTGTCAGTGGGAGGAATAGTGCCCCATCATTGGTATCAGTGGGAGGAATAGTGCCCCATCATTGGTGTCAGTGGGAGGAATAGTGCCCCATCATTGGTGTCGGTGGGAGGAATAGTGCCCCATCATTGGTATCAGTGGGAGGAATAGTGCCTCATCATTGTTATCAGTGGGAGGAATAGTGCCCCATCATTGGTGTCAGTGAGGGGAATAGTGTCCCATCATTGGTGTCAGTGGGAGGAATAGGGCCCCATCATTGGTGTCAGTGGGAGGAATAGTGCCCCATCATTGGTGTCAGTGGGAGGAATAGTGCCCCATCATTGATAGTAGTGGGAGGAATAGTGTCCCATCATTGGTATCAGTGGGAGGAATAGTGTCCCATCATTGGTGTCAGTGGGAGGAATAGTGCCCCATCATTGGTGTCAGTGGGAGGAATAGTGCCTCATCATTGGTATCAGTGGGAGGAATAGTGTCCCATCATTGGTGTCAGTGGGAGGAATAGTGCCCCATCATTGGTGTCAGTGGGAGGAATAGTGCCCCATCATTGGTATCAGTGGGAGGAATAGTGCGCCATCATTGGTGTCAGTGGGAGGAATAGTGTCCCATCATTGGTGTCAGTGGGAGGAATAGTGTCCCATCATTGGTGTCAGTGGGAGGAATAGTGCCCCATCATTGGTATCAGTGGGAGGAATAGTGTCCATCATTGTTATCAGTGGGAGGAATAGTGTCCCATCATTGGTATCAGTGGGAGGAATAGTGCCCCATCATTGGTATCAGTGGGAGGAATAGTGTCCATCATTGTTATCAGTGGGAGGAATAGTGTCCCATCATTGGTATCAGTGGGAGGAATAGTGCCCCATCATTGGTATCAGTGGGAGGAATAGTGCCCCATCATTGGTATCAGTGGGAGGAATAGTGCCCCATCATTGGTGTCAGTGGAAGGAATAGTGCCCCATCATTGGTATCAGTGGGAGGAATAGTGCCCCATCATTGGTATCAGTGGGAGGAATAGTGCCCCATCATTGGTATCAGTGGGAGGAATAGTGCCCCATCATTGGTGTCAGTGGGAGGAATAGTGCCCCATCATTGGTATCAGTGAGAGGAATAGTGCCCCATCATTGGTATCAGCGGGAGGAATAGTGCCCCATCATTGGTGTTACTGGGAGGAATAGTGTCCCATCATTGGTATCAGTGGGAAGAATAGTGCCCCATCATTGGTGTCAGTAGGAGGAATAGTGCCCCATCATTGGTGTCAGTGGGATGAATAGTGTCCCATCATTGGTGTCAGTGGAGGAATAGTGCCCCATCATTGGTATTAGTGGGAGGAATAGTGCCCCATCATTGGTGTCAGTGGGAGGAATAGTGCCCCATCATTGGTATCAGTGGGAGGAATAGTGCCCCATCATTGGTGTCAGTGGGAGGAATAGTGCCCATCATTGGTATCAGTGGGAGGAATAGTGCCCCATCATTGGTGTCAGTGGGAGGAATAGTGCCCCATCATTGGTGTCAGTGGGAGGAATAGTGCCCCATCATTGGTGTCAGTGGGAGGAATAGTGCCCCATCATTGGTGTCAGTGGGAGGAATAGTGCCCCATCATTGGTGTCAGTGGGAGGAATAGTGTCCCATCATTGGTATCAGTGGGAGGAATAGTGCCCCATCATTGGTGTCAGTGGGAGGAATAGTGCCCCATGGTTGATATCAGAGGGAGGCATAGTGAACCATTGTTGGCGTCAGTGGGTGGTAAACAGTAACCAATGTCCCATCTTTGGTATTAGGGGAAATATTAGTACCCCATCATTGGTGTCAGTGAAAGGAATAGTGCCCCATGGTTGGTAACAAAAGGAAAAATAGAGTTGGTGTCGGTGGGAGGAACAGTGTTCCATTGTTGGTGTTAGTGAAGAAATTATTGTTGGTGTCAGTTTGAGGAAGGGTGCCTCATATCAGCATAAGAAACAATGCCCCATGGGCCGGAAAAAGGTATGCAAAGGGCCACATTTGGCCCCCGGACTGCAGTTTAGAGACCACTGGAATACAGGGTCATATATGGGGAGAGGGTTTGGGGACGAGTGATATGAGGGATGGAAATAAGAGTAATATATAGGGTGATGGGTATAGGAAGGTGATGCCATGAGCAGGGGCGGACTGACAACTCATGGGGCCCCCGGGCAATAGGGGATCATGGGGCCCCAGTGTCATTGCCCGCACCCAAAAAAGCCTATGAAAAAGCCAATGAAAGGTACCAGGGGCATCTCATGGGGCCCCCTACTGACTCCAGCCCTTGGGCAGTGCCGGGTGCTCGAATGGTCAGCCCGCCCCTGGCCATGGGCATAATGTGGAGGTTGGTGTCAGGAAAGACCTCTTTCTTCTTCCCAGGAATCATGGTGTCTTCTATCACTCACATTTCTGTACTGACGGCTGACACCAGCGACGTTGGAGAAGTTGGAAGGTTGGCGCTCTCAAACTTCGGGAGCGTTCCGGACATTTGTGGTGTGGACGGTGCCTGTGGGGAGGACGGACCTTCTTCTGGAACCCCAAAATCTACATCTTCAATAGAGAGAGACAGAATGCAGTCATTATAAATGCACACATAGGGGATGATTTACTAAAGGCAAATAGACGGCGCACTTTGCAAGTGCAGTTGCTCCAGAGCTGAGTAAATTAGCAGGAGCCCTGCTGACTTCCATCATCCAATCACATGCAAGCAAAAATGCTGTTTTGTTTTTTTCCTTGCAGGTGATTGGGTATTCTTTGCAAAGTGAAGCGTCATTTACTCAGCTCTGGAGCAACTGCACTTGCAAAGTGCTCACTCTGCTCCTGGCTGGAGCAGAGTGAGCACTTAAATCCCCCAGAGCTCCCCCTGGTGACCTTCCCAGTACACTGAAGAGGCAGCACCCGTGTCCTTGATATCCATTTATCCTGGGCTGCATGCCAACACCATCCTAAGAGGGATTCCCGGCAGACCTCCATTTATTTATACACTGCGCAATACCTTTGCGCATCTGGTGAGTGTGCATTTTATCTGTTTCCTGCCTCTCACCGAATTTTATCGATTTATGAAACTGGGAATATTGAGCTTTTATATTCATTTATACATTTATTACGGACTGAAATTATATTTATGAGATATATGTTCTATACGCATCAGGATTATATATTTTAGCGCTGCACAAATATTTTATATATTTTCAATGTTTAATGAGAGCATCTCTGGGTAGAAGAGAACCAGAACTAAAGG
Organism: Staurois parvus; assembly: GCF_062004578.1. Taxonomy (NCBI): domain Eukaryota; kingdom Metazoa; phylum Chordata; class Amphibia; order Anura; family Ranidae; genus Staurois; species Staurois parvus. The sequence continues at coordinate 58,263 of NW_028320594.1, forward strand.
TGTGGCCTGCTTGACCCATTTCAAGACAGGTGACGTCCATGTTTCATTGACACCATAATGACACAAGATGAGGAAGGAATCCGTCCGCATTACCTCCTGGGAAGACTTCTGCAGAGCAGCTTATCAAACCCTCAACCACTGACACCACCAAGATGGGAGAGGCGGAAGCCATGTCCAGTATAGATGGATCTCTAGAAAAAGAATAGAGAAATGAATGAAGAACTAGAATGTCAGCTACATCCAGGGGTGGACTGACAACTCATGGGGCCCCTGGGCAAAAGGAGATCATGGGGCCCCTGTGTCCTCGCCTACACTCAAACCACACCCAAAAAAGCCAATGAAAGGTAGCAGGGGCATCTCATGGGGCCCGCTACTGACCCCGGGTCCTCGGGCAGTGCCTGAATGCTCGAATGGTCAGCCCGCCCCTGGCCATGGGCATAATGTGGAGGTTGGTGTCAGGAAAGACCTCTTTCTTCTTCCCAGGAATCATGCCGTCTTCTATCACTCACATTTCTGTACTGACGGGTGACACCAGCGACGTTGGAGAAGTTGGAAGGTTGGCGCTGTCAAGCTTCCGGAGCGTTCCGGACATTTGTGGTGTGGACGGTGCTGGTGGGGAGGCAGTGCCCAAGTACCCAAATGGTCAGTCCGCCCCTGGCTACGTCCCCATACAAATACTTCACATCCCTGACACCCAACTCCCTCACCCACTTCCTTCATTTCCTATCACCTCTCTTTGGATAGGTGACCAAGGGAAGATATAGGACGTATTTTACCAGCCAATATATCGGTCACATCAAAGAATTGCTGGCCAGTGCAAAGATATTTTATGTGCCGAAGAAAACAAAAGTTCCGGGAATATAAAAATTTTTAGGCTCTCTTTTTTTTCTGGTGTCATACAATACCAGCCAAGTGACCGGTCACTGGACCTCACTGAACGTGACACCATGAGATGGATGTTCATAACCTGCTGTCCTTCACTTCATACATGTGAAATATTGGATGCTGGACGTGCTCACCCGTCAGATCTGGCCCACAGGAGGTTTGGACCGAGAACGATTGCAATATTGCTGGGTGTCATCTTGTTCACTTCTTGGTGTTCTGCTAATTTGGCCAAAAACTTGATTAAGAACCTGCGATGGAAAGAGAATGATTGACACAACAGCGGTATGGTGCTAGGACTGAACTCAGCCATCGATTCCGGGGAACACCAATCATTTCCAATCAGGGAGAGGCACAGCCATGTATCCTACATGTATCCTACACAGGTGTCACCTTTAGATATGTGACATTCACAGGTAGAAGCCTCTGTGACACCTATGTGTAAGGTGGATGGATGATAAGGTCATGTATGTCAGTATATAACACAAAGGGGTAGAGTATACAGGGATGTAACACATGCAAGTAACACAGACGGGTGAGCAACACATACGTGTAACACAAATGGGTAATGTGGACAGGTGTTTGACACATACAGGTAACGTGGACAGGTGTGTGACATGTACAGGTAATGTGGACAGGTGTGTGACACGTACAGGTAATGTGGACAGGTGTGTGACACGTAGAGGTAATGTGGAAAGGTGTGTGACACATACAGGTAACGTGGAAAGGTGTGTGACATGTACAGGTAATGCAGACAGGTGTGTGACACATATAGGTAACGTGGACAGGTGTGTGACATGTACAGGTAATGCGGACAGGTGTGGGACACATGCAGGTAATGTGGACAGGTGTGTGA
>NW_028320594.1:67500-85000 GCF_062004578.1 Staurois parvus
AGACACCAAGAGCAGCTGTTACTCTACGATGGGTGTCTTGTGACTAGTGCATATCCAATGACCCCTTCTGCATGATGGCTAGGAATGTCCTCAAGACCTTTAACCATTTTCAATCCATTCTACATCATAGACATCAGCTAGTAAGGAGCCTGATCTATGTAAGGGGAGAGGGCCCTGGGTGGTGGACTCTAGTGGTGGCCATTCTCCTACGATGGTATACCAAAATATGGATAGAATGAGAGACAACTACTGACCGCTGTCCTTAATGGTGTCTCTTAGCTCCCCCAACACATCTGTCAGCTGCGCTAATGATTTCCGATGATACTCTGCCTGAAGTTCCAGAAGCTGTGGAGAAACATCAAGTTATAAGGGTCCAATAACGGATATAAAGGACAACAGAAGATACTAACAAGGGAGGACAATAATAATAGTGTTTATGGTGACACATGTCCATTGGCATTCAATAAAAAAAGGCTTCCTCTTGAAGAACCCAAAGCTGGTTCTTCCGAAACGAAGGAACGTCTTCTACCCTGACCCCATTACTACAGTTAAATTATAACCTCCTGCACTCAGATTTGGTGCTTAAAGACAGGACAGACGCTCCTCTTGGGTAATCTTGCAGATAAAATGCACAAACCATCATGCTGCCCTGTGAGTATCTCAAGGCAATGTCAGAAGGAAAGATCCCTAAGCAGCACATCAAAGGAAGACCCATGTGCATCAGGTGAGATGAATGGCAGCCTCAGCCCCGACTATAGCCAGGCCACGCCCCCAACATGTTTCACTCCACCCCTTGAAGCTTAATCATGGCAAGCTGCAGGAAGGGCTCTGAGGAAAAGGGCTTAACCCTCGAAACGCATTAGTGTTCTTGGAGGATATGAGGTCTTCCCATGTCATCAGCCAAGTATGGTGGAATTGGAGGTGGTCTCGTCTGTATTTCTAGATATACTTGCGCATGACATTTACTAACAGACATGTCGGACTGGATGGCACGCCACTTCCTAAAACTCAATCTATACAAAACTGAGCCCACAATATTTCCTCCCCCACATGCCTCTTCCCCCGATTTCTCGGTCAGGATCAATAGTACCACTATCAACCCATCCCAGCATGCCAAGGTCCTAGGGGTAACCCTGGATTCTGAACTATCCTTTCAGGTCCTCATCCAATCCCTGTCCAAATCATGCCGCCTCAACCTCCACAACATCTCCAGAATACGCCGCTTTTTAACCAATGACACCACAAAGCTTCTAATTCACTCCCTGGTCATCTCTCGCCTCGACTACTGCAACTCCCTCCTCATTGGCTGACCTTTACATAGGCCACACCCCCTCCAGTCATCATGAATACTGCTGCCAGGCTCATCCACCTTACCAACTGTTCATTGTCTGCTACCCCTCTCTGCCAATCCCTCCACTGACCTCCACTCAGTGTCCTCCACCCCTCTCTGCCAATCCCTCCACTGACCTCCACTCAGTGTCCTCCACCCCTCTCTGCCAATCCCTCCACTGACCTCCACTCAGTGTCCTCCACCCCTCTCTGCCAATCCCTCCACTGGCCTCCACTCAGTGTCCTCCACCCCTCTCTGCCAAGCCCTCCACTGGCCTCCACTCAGTATCCTCCACCCCTCTCTGCCAATCCCTCCACTGGCCTCCACTCAGTGTCCTCCACCCCTCTCTGCCAATCCCTCCACTGGCCTCCACTCGGTGTCCTCCATCCCTCTCTACCAATCCCTCCACTGGGACAAAAAAAAAAAAAATTAACCCAAATTAGTTTATAACCAAAAATAATAATTTAAAAAAAAATGTTTTAAATTTTTTTTTTTTTTATATTATTATTTGTTTTTGTTTTTTTTTAACATACCATCTCCCTAGCAGTACAGTGTCACCATATTGTAGTGTCACTGTACTACTTGTGGGGGGTGATGAAGTTTTTTTTTTTTTTTACACTGATTGCTTTTACACCCATAAAGGCTGTAAAAGCAATCATTTCTCTTTCTCTCTGTCTGCATTCTTGCAGCCATTGAGAACTACTGTGTGAGCTGTGATTGGTCACAGTTTGTCACATGGTACAATGCTGTTGTGACTAGCCCTGTACCATGTGATCTCTGTGATCATTCACAGATTTCACACGTAGTAAGCAATGATGTCAGAAGTGACATCTTGCTTACTACTCTGAATGTGATGACTGATTGGCCAATCAGTGATCACATGATCGGGACCTTGCACAGAGGTCCCATACAACGATCGGTGTTCCACTGTGTCTGGAGGACACAGTGGGCACAGGATCGCGGTGCTGTGCGCTCCCAGGGAGTGCGCACAAGCAGGGGGGCGGGGAGGCTGTTTATATACATGGGTCGGACGGGAAGTGGTTAATAAGGTGTTCATTCTCCCAGCAGTTGGTGGCTACGGAGGTTGACCATTGAGCCAAAAAATCTAACCGATTCCTCCACCCACACTACACAGCACAGATGGATGAATCCCCCTGCTGGGCTACTGTCTTCTGAATGCCACTGCTGGTGGCTGTCAGAATACCTGGACAGTGGCTGCATCTGATAGGCGTGTTCGCCATGCAGATTTATACGAAGTTCCGTTGATTTTTCAGTCGAGGAACGTTGGGTTAAGAAAGGGCCGACAGGGCCCCCCACAAGAGAAATTGACAGCCAGCTTACGTAGCCCCCCAACTATATGATCACATGGTCACCTGCCATTACAGAAATAGTAGTTCTATATTGTGCTGCTCACCCGTATGAAGTAGTTCTTGTATTCATTTTCTTTTGTCCCGAAGTGATAGAGGTCACATAAATAGTCATCCTGCATCAGAAGCAGAGAACTGTTATTGTTACTACAAATCTAGAGAAAGTGCAATACTCCTACATGATGAGAATAATAATAAATATCATCACAATAAGTTGTTGCTTAATCTTTGCCTTCACATTCATGTAAACCAGCAATCTCCAAAGTGCGGCATGTGGGCCAAATGCAGCCCTTTGCTTGCCTTAATCTGGCCCTTGGAGCACAATCCCTTTCACTGACACCAATGATGGGGCACTATTCCTCCCACTGACACCAATGATGGGGCACTATTCCTCCCACTGACACCAATGATGGGGCACTATTCCTCCCACTGACACCAATGATGGGGCACTATTCCTCCCACTGACACCAATGATGGGGCACTATTCCTCCCACTGATACCAATGATGGGGCACTATTCATCCCACTGACACCAATGATGGGGCACTATTCATTCCACTGATATCAATGATGGGGCACTATTCCTCCCACTGATACCAATGATGGGACACTATTCCTCCCACTGACACCAATGATGGGACACTATTCCTCCCACTGACACCAATGATGGGGCACTATTCCTCCCACTGATACCAATGATGGGGCACTATTCATCCCACTGACACCAATGATGGGGCACTATTCCCTCCACTAATACCAATGATGGGACTCTATTCCTCCCACTGACACCAATGATGGGGTACTATACCTCCCATTGATACCAATGATGGGACACTATTCCTCCCACTAATACCAATGATGGGGCACTATTCCTCCTACTAATACCAAGGATTGAGCACTATTCATCCCACTGACACCAATGATGGGACACTATTCCCTCCACTATTACCAATGATGGGACACTATTCCCTTCACTATTACCAATGATGGGGCACTATTCCCCCCACTAATACCAATGATGGGGCTCTATTCCTCCCACTGACACCAATGATGAGGCACTATTCCTCCTACTGATACCAATGATGGGGCACTATTCATTCCACTGATATCAATGATGGGGCACTATTCCTCCTACTGATACCAATGATGGGGCACTATTCATTCCACTGATATCAATGATGGGACACTATTCCTCCCACTGACACCAATGATGGGGCACTATTCCTCCCACTGACACCAACCATCGGGCACTATTCCTCCCACTGACACCAATGATGGGGCACTATTCCTCCTACTGACACCAATGATGGGGCACTATTCCTCCCACTGACTCCAATGATGGGGCGCTATTCCTCCCACTGACACCAATGATGGGACACTATCCCTCCCACTGACACCAATGATGGGACACTATCCCTCCCACTGACACCAATGATAGGGCACTATTCCTCCCACTGACACCAATGATGGGACACTATTCCTTTCACTGGCAGCAATGGGTCACTAATTCTTCCCACTAAAAAAGTTTTTAACAGCACTGTAAAATAGAATATAGTGAATTGCTATATAACTATACAAATTATTAAACAATATTAAGATGCAGAAAAAAAAGTCCAGCACATTATATATTCTGGTCCACCATTGGGTTATCACAGCTGAGTCTGTGAAAATGAATCACAAATGTGCAATGTATTTACAAATATATGAAAATTTACATGTTAAAATTACTTTTTTATATGTTAAAAAAAATCTGAAGAATATATTGTAAAATACATATTTTTAAAATATATTCTTCAGACACTGGGACATTTTCTACTCCCACTAGCCACAGTCTGGCCCCCTGAAAGGCAGTATACTGGGCCCCCTGTTTAGAAAGTCTGGAGACCCCTGCTCTACGTGTTCTGCTCCATGCACCTGGCTCTTTATGTTCAGCCCCATCCACTTGGCTTCCGTGTTCTGCCCCATGAACCTTCATCTTTATACCCAAAATCTGGAGGTCTGCTGGACCTTTATTCTGAGATTATTCTTCATTGCCCAGAGCCAAACTATTTTAATGATTATTTCCTAATAAAAAAAATGTCAATTGCCAAGCGGATGGGGCTGAACATAAAGAGCCAGGTGCATGGAAAGAACAAGGAGAGCCCAGTACATGGAGAGAACCTGGAGAGCCCAGTACATGGAGAGAACATGGAGAGCCCAGTACATGGAGAGAACATGGAGAGCTCAGTACATGGAGATAACATGAAGAGCACAGTACATGGAGAAAACATGGAGAGACCAGTGCATGGAGAGAACATGGAGAGCTCAGTACATGGAGATAACATGAAGAGCACAGTACATGGAGATAACATGAAGAGCCCAGTACATGGAGCAGAACATGAAGAACACAGTATATGGAAAGAACATGAAGAGGAAAGTACATGCATTAGAAAATGAAGAGTCCAGTACATGGAAAAAACATGAAGCAGAACATGAAGAACCCAGTAAATGGAGAGAATATGAAGAACCCAGTACATGGAGAGAACATGAAGAGCAAAGTGCATGGAGAGAACATGAAGAACCCAGTACATGGAGAGAATATGAAGAACCCAGTACATGGAGAGAATATGAAGAACCCAGTACATGGAGAGAATATGAAGAGCAAAGTGCATGGAGAGAACACGAAGAACCCAGTACATGGAGAGAATATGAAGAACCCAGTACATGGAGAGAACATGAAGAGCAAAGTGCATGGAGAGAACATGAAGAACCCAGTACATGGAGAGAATATGAAGAACCCAGTACATGGAGAGAATATGAAGAACCCAGTACATGGAGAGAATATGAAGAACCCAGTACATGGAGAGAACATGAAGAGCAAAGTGCATGGAGAGAACATGAAGAACCCAGTACATGGAGAGAACATGAAGAGCAAAGTGCATGGAGAGAACATGAAGAGTCCAGTACATGGAGAGAACATGAAGAGCAGAAAATGAGAAACCAAGTACTCGTAGAGAACATAAGGAGCCAATTACATGGGGACGGCATAAAGATGAAGGTTCATGGGGTAGAACATAAAAGCCAAGTGGATGGGGCTGAACATAACGAGCCAGGTGCATGGAGCAGAATGTAAGGAGCCATATGCATGGGGAGGGCATAAAGAGGCAGGTTCATGGGGCAGAACATAGAAGCCAATTGAATACGGGACAAACTAAAGAGTCCACCAAAATATTCTGGTGAAATTTGGGACACTTTGGCAAAATGCATTGGGATGAAAGGTGAAAAAACTTACTGTGATTTGGGAAGGTACCTAGGTAATTGATTCCTGAGGGTCAGGGAAGGTCACTTTAACCTTCTTGGCTATTTTTTAAAATGCTTTCAAAACAATTTAATAATATTAAAAATCAGGAACTGTCTTTTTTAGGACAAATATTCCTTTCTAGGTGCCCACCCAGAGCATCTAGAGAAAAATACAATGAAAATGTTATATGGAGACAGTGGTAATATATGGTGAATCACCGGACTGCAGTGTTATATGGTGAGGGGAGTATAGGACCGCAGTGTGGTTAGTGACAGTGATATAGGACTGCACTGTGGTTGGTGACAGTAGTACAGGACTGCAGTGTGGTTCATGAAGGTAGTATAGGACTGCAGTGTTATATGGTGACAGTGGTACAGGACTGCAGTGTGGTTAGTGACAGTGATATAGGACTGCAATGTGGTTGGTGACAGTAGTACAGGACTGCAGTGTGGTTGGTGACTGTAGTACAGGACTGCACTGTGGTTGGTGACAGTAGTACAGGACTGCAGTGTGGTTGGTGACTGTAGTACAGGACTGCACTGTGGTTGGTGACAGTATTACAGGACTGCAGTGTGGTTGGTGACAGTAGTACAGGATTGCAGTGCGGTTGGTGACTGTAGTACAGGACTGCAGTGTGGTTGGTGACGGTGATATAGGACTGCAGTGTGGTTGGTGACGGTGATATAGGACTGCAGTGTGGTTCATGAAGGTAGTATAGGACTGCAGTGTTATATGGTGACAGTGGTACAGGACTGCAATGTGGTTGGTGACAGTAGTACATGACTGCAGTGTGGTTGTTGACTGTAGTACAGGACCGCAGTGTGGTTGGTGACGGTGATATAGGACTGCAGTGTGGTTCATGAAGGTAGTATAGGACTGCAGTGTTATATGGTGACAGTGATACAGGACTGCAGTGTGGTTGGTGACGGTGGTACAGGACTGCAGTGTGGTTGGTGACAGTGGTACAGGACTGCACTGTGGTTGGTGACGGTGGTACAGGACTGCACTGTGGTTGGTGACAGTAGTATAGGACCGCAGTGTGGGTGGTGACAGTAGTATAGGACTGCAGTGTTATATGGTGACAGCAGTATAGGACCGCAGTGTGGGTGGTGACAGTAGTATAGGACTGCAGTGTGGTTGGTGACGGTGGTACAGGACTGCACTGTGGTTGGTGACGGTGGTACAGGACTGCAGTGTGGTTGGTGACAGTGGTACAGGACTGCACTGTGGTTGGTGACGGTGGTACAGGATTGCACTGTGGTTGGTGACGGTGGTACAGGACTGCAGTGTGGTTGGTGACAGTGGTACAGGACTGCACTGTGGTTGGTGACGGTGGTACAGGACTGCAGTGTGGTTGGTGACGGTGGTACAGGACTGCAGTGTGGTTGGTGACGGTGGTACAGGACTGCAGTGTGGTTGGTGACGGTGGTACAGGACTGCAGTGTGGTTGGTGACGGTGATATAGGACTCCTATTACATTTCCTAATAACACACCTTGCTCTGCTCCACCCTTCTGCGCAGCTCCTCTTCTTCCTCCTTCAGGCTCTCCAGCTTAGCTGGGGTTCCGATAATGCTTCCCCCTTGGGCCGCCGCCATGTTCTTCTGGGCCTGGGATAACCTGCCAGGCAGAATTGGGGGACAATGTGTTTGTAACAGTTCATATCAGGGTGCTGGACATTGAGAAATGACATTCCAAACATGATCCACGGAACACAACATTGTGCACTAAATATACTGCCATTTTTAAAAAGGGACAACTAAGGAGGAAGGAGGAAGGAGGGATTTGGTTCCAGATGAAGGACAGTTGGGAGGAAGGAAGGGCAGAGGGACTTGGTTCCAGATGAGGGACAGTTGGGAGGAAGGAAGGGCAGAGGGACTTGGTTCCAGATGAGGGACAGTTGGGAGGAAGGAGGGGCAGAGGGATTTGGTTCCAGATGAGGGACAGTTGGGAGGAAGGAGGGGCAGAGGGACTTGGTTCCAGATGAGGGACAGTTGGGAGGAAGGAAGGGCAGAGGGATTTGGTTCCAGATGAAGGACAGTTGGGAGGAAGGAGGGGCAGAGGGATTTGGTTCCAATGAGGGACAGTTGGGAGGAAGGAGGGGCAGAGGGATTTGGTTCCAGATGAGGGAGAGTTGGGAGGAAGGAGGGGCAGAGGGACTTGGTTCCATATGAGGGACAGTTGGGAGGAAGGAGGGGCAGAGGGACTTGGTTCTAGATGAGGGACAGTTGGGAGGAAGGAGGGGCAGAGGGACTTGGTTCCAGGTGAAGGACAGTTGGGAAGAAGGAGGGGCAGAGGGACTTGGTTCCAGGTGAGGGACAGTTGGGAAGAAGGAGGGGCAGAGGGACTTGGTTCCAGGTGAAGGACAGTTGGGAGGAAGGAGGGGCAGAGGGATTTGGTTCCAGTTGAAGGACAGTTGGGAAGAAGGAGCTGCAGAGGGACTTGGTTCCAGGTGAAGGACAGTTGGGAAGAAGGAGGGGCAGATGGACTTGGTTCCAGGTGAAAGACAGTTGGGAAGAAGGAGGGGCAGAGGGACTTGGTTACAGGTGAAGGACAGTTGGGAAGAAGGAGGGGCAGAGGGACTTGGTTCCAGGTGAAGGACAGTTGGGAAGAAGGAGGGGCAGAGGGACTTGGTTCCAGGTGAAGGACAGTTGGGAGGAAGGAGGGGCAGAGGGATTTGGTTCCAGTTGAAGGACAGTTGGGAAGAAGGAGGGGCAGAGGGACTTGGTTCCAGTTGAAGGACAGTTGGGAAGAAGGAGGGGCAGAGGGACTTGGTTCCAGGTGAAGGACAGTTGGGAAGAAGGAGGGGCAGAGGGACTTGGTTCCAGGTGAAGGACAGTTGGGAAGAAGGAGGGGCAGAGGGACTTGGTTCCAGGTGAAGGACAGTTGGGAGGAAGGAGGGGCAGAGGGATTTGGTTCCAGGTGAGGGACAGTTGGGAGGTATGGCGGCAGTCCCTCCTGTGTACACACACGTGTTGTCTGTACTCACCGAGTCTTCACACCGTTCAGGTCTGTCAGCAGTTTCTGTAGCTGTTTTCTGTGCTTTAGAATTGCAGGAAGTTCTTCCTGAGGAGGGAGAGACACGGCTGTAGGTGGCAGTAATGGAGGACAAAGAATTATAGAAACTTTGCATAAAAAGGTCAGAGGTCAATTACAGAAGACAAGTGCTTGGGGCAGGACATGAAGAGTCAAGTGCATGGAGAGAACATGAAGAGCCCAGTACATGGAGAGAACATGAAGAGCCCAGTACATGGAGAGAACATGAAGAGCCCAGTACATGGAGAGAACATGAAGAGCCCAGTACATGGAGAGAACATGAAGAGCCCAGTACATGGAGAGAACATGAAGAGCCCAGTACATGGAGAGAACACGAAGAGCCCAGTACATGGAGAGAACACAAAGAGCCCAGTACATGGAGAGAACACGAAGAGTCCAGTACATGGAGAGAACATGAAGAGCCCAGTACCTGGAGAGAACATGAAAAGCCCAGTACATGGAGCAGAACATGGAGAACCCAGTACATGGAGCAGAACATGGAGAGAACATGGAAAGCCCAGTGCATGGAGAGAACATGAAGAGCCCAGTACATGGAGCAGAACATGAAGAGCCCAGAACATGGAGAGAACATGGAGAGCCCAGTACATGGAAAGAACATGAAGAGTCCAGTACATGGAGAGAACATGAAGAGCCCAGTACATGGCGCAGAACATGAAGAACACAGTATATGGAGAGAACATGAAGAGCAAAGTACATGCATCAGAACATGAAGAGTCCAGTACATGGATAAAACATGAAGCAGAACATAAAGAACCCAGTAAATGTAAAGAACATGAAGAACCCAGTACATGGAGAGAATATGAAGAGCCCAGTACATGGAGAGAACATGAAGAACCCAGTACATGGAGAGAATATGAAGAGTCCAGTACATGGAGAGAACACGAAGAGCCCAATACATGGAGAGAACATGAAGAGCCCAGTACATGGAGAGAATATGAAGAGCCCAGTACATGGAGAGAACATGAAGAGCAAAGTGCATGGAGTAGAAAATGAGAAACAAAGTACTTGTAGAGAACACGAAGAGCCCAGTACATGGAGAGAACACGAAGAGCCTAGTACATGGAGAGAACACGAAGAGCCCAGTACATGGAGAGAATATGAAGAGCCCAGTACATGGAGAGAACACGAAGAGCCCTGTACATGGAGAGAACACAAAGAGCCCAGTACATGGAGAGAACACGAAGATCCCAGTACATGGAGAGAACATGAAGAGCCCAGTACATGGAGAGAATATGAAGAACCCAGTACATGGAGAGAACACGAAGAGTCCAGTACATGGAGAGAATATGAAGAGCCCAGTACATGGAGAGAACACGAACAGTCCAGTACATGGAGAGAATATGAAGAGCCCAGTACATGGAGAGAACACGAAGAGCCCAGTACATGGAGAGAACACACAGAGCCCAGTACATGGAGAGAATATGAAGAGCCCAGTACATGGAGAGAACATGGAGAGCCCAGTACATGGAGAGAACATGAAGAGCCCAGTACAAGGAGAGAACATGGAGAGTCCAGTACATGGAGAGAACATGAAGAGCCCAGTACATGGAGAACATGAAGAGCCCAGTACATGGAGAGAATATGAAGAACACAGTACATGGAGAGAACATGAAGAGTCCAGTACATGGAGAGAATATGAAGAGCCCAGTACATGGAGAGAACACGAAGAGCCCAGTACATGGAGAGAACACAAAGAGCCCAGTACATGGAGAGAACACAAAGAGCCCAGTACATGGAGAGAACACAAAGATCCCAGTACATAAAGAGAACATGAAGAGCCCAGTACATGGAGAGAATATGAAGAACCCAGTACATGGAGAGAATATGAAGAGCCCAGTACATGGAGAGAACACGAAGAACCCAGTACATGGAGAGAATATGAAGAGCCCAGTACATGGAGAGAACACGAAGAGTCCAGTACATGGAGAGAATATGAAGAGCCCAGTACATGGAGAGAACACGAAGAGTCCAGTACATGGAGAGAACACGAAGAGCCCAGTACATGGAGAGAACACGAAGAGCCCAGTACATGGAGAGAACACAAAGAGCCCAGTACATGGAGAGAATATGAAGAGCCCAGTAAATGGAGAGAACATGGAGAGCCCAGTACATGGAGAGAACATGAAAAGCCCAGTACAAGGAGAGAACATGGAGAGTCCAGTACATGGAGAGAACATGAAGAGCCCACTACATGGAGAGAACATGAAGAGCCCAGTACATGGAGAACATGAAGAGCCCAGTACATGGAGAGAATATGAAGAACACAGTACATGGAGAGAACATGAAGAGTCCAGTACATGGAGAGAACATGAAGAGTCCAGTACATGGAGAGAACACGAAGAGCCCAGTACATAGAGAGAACATGGAGAGAACACGAAGAGCCCAGTACATGGAGAGAACACGAAGAGCCCAGTACATGGAGAGAACATGAAGAGTCCAGTACATGGAGAGAACATGGAGAGCCCAGTACATGGAGAGAACATGAAAAGCCCAGTACAAGGAGAGAACATGGAGAGTCCAGTACATGGAGAGAACATGAAGAGCCCACTACATGGAGAGAACATGAAGAGCCCAGTACATGGAGAACATGAAGAGCCCAGTACATGGAGAGAATATGAAGAACACAGTACATGGAGAGAACATGAAGAGTCCAGTACATGGAGAGAACATGAAGAGTCCAGTACATGGAGAGAACACGAAGAGCCCAGTACATGGAGAGAACATGAAGAGTCCAGTACATGGAGAGAACACAAAGAGTCAAGTGCATGAAGCAGAACATAAGGAGCCAATTACATGGGAGGAAATGAAGAGGCGGGATCATGGGGCAGAACATAGAAACCAATTGAATTCGGGACAAATTAAAGAGTCCACCACAATATCAGTGACATCTCGGACACTTTGGTGAAATGGGATGAAAGGGGTACAAACCTCCGGTGGTTTGGGTCGGTACCTGGGACTCCGGAGGGTCCGGGAAGCCACTTTAACCTTCTGGGATATTTTTAGCACGTTCAAAACAATGTAATGGTATTACAAGTCAGGAACTGTCTTTTTTAGGATGAATATTCCTTTCTAGGTGCCCATCAGGAGCATCTAGAGAAAAATACAATGGAAACGATGATATATAGTGATGGGGGGGGGGGGGGGGGTTCAGGACTGCAGTGTGATTGGTGATGGTAGTAAAGGATTGCAGTATTATATGGTGATGGGGGTTCAGGACTGCAGTGTTTTATATAGTGACGGGGGGGTTCAGGACTGCAGTGTGCTTGGTGACGGGGGGGTTCAGGACCACAGTGTGCTTGGTGACGGGGGGGTTCAGGACTGCAGTGTGCTTGGTGACGGGGGGTTCAGGACTGCAGTGTGCTTGGTGATGGGGGGTTCAGGACTGCAGTGTTTCATATAGTGACAGGGGGATTCAGGACTGCAGTGTGCTTGGTGACGGGGGTTCAGTTCTGCAGTGTGCTTGGTGACGGGGGTTCCGGACTGCAGTGTGCTTGGTGACGGGGGTTCAATTCTGCAGTGTGCTTGGTGACGGGGGTTCCGGACTGCAGTGTGCTTGGTGACGGGGGTTCAGTTCTGCAGTGTGCTTGGTGACGGGGGTTCCGGACTGCAGTGTGCTTGGTGACGGGGGGTTCAGGACTGCAGTGTGCTTGGTGACGGGGGGTTAAGGACTGCAGTGTGCTTGGTAACAGGGGGATCCGGACTGCAGTGTGCTTGGTGACGGGGATTCCGGACTGCAGTGTGCTTGGTGACGGGGGTTCCGGACTGCAGTGTGCTTGGTGATAGGGGTTCAGGACTGCAGTGTGCTTGGTGATGGGAGTTCAGGACTGCAGTGTGCTTGGTGATAGGGGTTCAGGACTGCAGTGTGCTTGGTGATGGGAGTTCAGGACTGCAGTGTGCTTGGTGATGGGAGTTCAGGACTGCAGTGTGCTTGGTGACGGGGGTTCAGGACTGCAGTGTGCTTGGTGACGGGGGTTCAGGACTGCAGTGTGCTAGGTGAGGGGGTTCCGAACAGTCACATGACATGATGAACAGCTGGACACAGACATGAGGACAGTCAGATTACCTCACTTAGCTTGTTCAGAGGCAGCAGGACGTCTCTTTCCATGTTAATTTCAAATTCTGCCAGAGACTGCGCCAGCGATCCCTCCGCACAGCAACCCATCTCCAGAGTCTTCCTAACAGGGGCAGACAACACTGTGAGCATGATGGCAGGAAAAAATGGCAGTATAAGAACCCCTCCCCCCTTTATACACAGTACCCCCATGTATCTCAGGATCCCCTCTGGTCTGCTCTGAGCCCCCCCCCCCCACCCCCAGCAATGGGGATCACAGTATTCTCTACTAACATCTCACAGCTGACATAGAAGGCTTGGATTCTAGAAGGAGCGGAGAGTTATAGAGGAAGGAGAGGAGAGTTATAGAGGAAGGAGAGGAGAGTTATAGAGAAAGGAGCGGAGTCCTCCAGCAGTGCAGAGTATTTCAGGAGAGGAGAGTTATAGAGGAAGGAGCGGAGTCCTCCGGCAGAGCAGAGTATTTCAGGAGAGGAGAGTTATAGAGGAAGGAGCGGAGTCCTCCAGCAGTGCAGAGTATTTCAGGAGAGGAGAGTTATAGAGGAAGGAGCGGAGTCCTCCAGCAGTGCAGAGTATTTCAGGAGAGGAGAGTTATAGAGGAAGGAGCGGAGTCCTCCAGCAGAGCAGAGTATTTCAGGAGAGGAGTTATAGAGGAAGGAGCGGAGTCCCCCAGCAGTGCAGAGTATTTCAGGAGAGGAGTTATAGAGGAAGGAGCGGAGTCCTCCAGCAGCGCAGAGTATTTCAGGAAAGGAGAGTTAAAGAGGAAGGAGCGGAGTCCTCCAGCAGTGCAGAGTATTTCAGGAGAGGAGTTATAGAGGAAGGAGCGGAGTCCTCCAGCAGCGCAGAGTATTTCAGGAGAGGAGAGTTATAGAGGAAGGAGCGGAGTCCTCCAGCAGAGCAGAGTATTTCAGGAGAGGAGAGTTATAGAGGAAGGAGCGGAGTCCTCCAGCAGTGCAGAGTATTTCAGGAGAGGAGTTATAGAGGAAGGAGAGGAGTCCTCCAGCAGTGCAGAGTATTTCAGGAGAGGAGTTATAGAGGAAGGAGAGGAGTCCTCCAGCAGCGCAGAGTATTTCAGGAGAGGAGTTATAGAGGAAGGAGCGGAGTCCTCCGGCAGTGCAGAGTATTTCAGGAGAGGAGGGTTATAGAGGAAGGAGCGGAGTCCTCCGGCAGTGCAGAGTATTTCAGGAGAGGAGAGTTATAGAGGAAGGAGCGGAGTCCTCCAGCGGAGCAGAGTATTTCAGGAGAGGAGTTATAGAGGAAGGAGCGGAGTCCTCCAGCAGTGCAGAGTATTTCAGGAGAGGAGTTATAGAGGAAGGAGCGGAGTCCTCCAGCAGCGCAGAGTATTTCAGGAGAGGAGAGTTATAGAGGAAGGAGCGGAGTCCTCCAGCAGCGCAGAGTATTTCAGGAGAGGAGAGTTATAGAGGAAGGAGTGGAGTCCTCCAGCAGTGCAGAGTATTTCAGGAGAGGAGTTATAGAGGAAGGAGCGGAGTCCTCCAGCAGCGCAGAGTATTTCAGGAGAGGAGAGTTATAGAGGAAGGAGCGGAGTCCTCCAGCAGCGCAGAGTATTTCAGGAGAGGAGTTATAGAGGAAGGAGCGGAGTCCTCCAGCAGAGCAGAGTATTTCAGGAGAGGAGAGTTATAGAGGAAGGAGTGGAGTCCTCCGGCAGCGCAGAGTATTTCAGGAGAGGAGAGTTATAGAGGAAGGAGCGGAGTCCTCCAGCAGTGCAGAGTATTTCAGGAGAGCAGAGTTATAGAGGAAGGAGCGGAGTCCTCCAGCAGTGCAGAGTATTTCAGGAGAGGAGTTATAAAGGAAGGAGCGGAGTCCTCCAGCAGAGCAGAGTATTTCAGGAGAGGAGAGTTATAGAGGAAGGAGCGGAGTCCTCCAGCAGAGCAGAGTATTTCAGGAGAGGAGTTATAGAGGAAGGAGCGGAGTCCTCCAGCAGAGCAGAGTATTTCAGGAGAGGAGAGTTATAGAGGAAGGAGCGGAGTCCTCCAGCAGTGCAGAGTATTTCAGGAGAGGAGAGTTATAGAGGAAGGAGCGGAGTCCTCCAGCGGAGCAGAGTATTTCAGGAGAGGAGAGTTATAGCGGAAGGAGAGGAGTCCTCCAGCAGCGCAGAGTATTTCAGGAGAGGAGAGTTATAGAGGAAGGAGCGGAGTCCTCCAGCAGCGCAGAGTATTTCAGGAGAGGAGTTATAGAGGAAGGAGCGGAGTCCTCCAGCAGTGCAGAGTATTTCAGGAGAGGAGTTATAGAGGAAGGAGAGGAGTCCTCCAGCAGTGCAGAGTATTTCAGGAGAGGAGAGTTATAGAGGAAGGAGCGGAGTCCTCCAGCAGCGCAGAGTATTTCAGGAGAGGAGAGTTATAGAGGAAGGAGCGGAGTCCTCCAGCAGAGCAGAGTATTTCAGGAGAGGAGAGTTATAGAGGAAGGAGCAGAGTCCTCCAGCAGTGCAGAGTATTTCAGGAGAGGAGAGTTATAGAGGAAGGAGCAGAGTCCTCCAGCAGTGCAGAGTATTTCAGGAGAGGAGAGTTATAGAGGAAGGAGCGGAGTCCTCCAGCAGCGCAGAGTATTTCAGGAGAGGAGAGTTATAGAGGAAGGAGCGGAGTCCTCCAGCAGCGCAGAGTATTTCAGGAGAGGAGTTATAGAGGAAGGAGCGGAGTCCTCCAGCAGTGCAGAGTATTTCAGGAGAGGAGTTATAGAGGAAGGAGAGGAGTCCTCCAGCAGTGCAGAGTATTTCAGGAGAGGAGAGTTATAGAGGAAGGAGCGGAGTCCTCCAGCAGAGCAGAGTATTTCAGGAGAGGAGAGTTATAGAGGAAGGAGCAGAGTCCTCCAGCAGCGCAGAGTATTTCAGGAGAGGAGTTATAGAGGAAGGAGCGGAGTCCCCCAGCAGTGCAGAGTATTTCAGGAGAGGAGAGTTATAGAGGAAGGAGCGGAGTCCTCCAGCAGCGCAGAGTATTTCAGGAGAGGAGTTATAGAGGAAGGAGCGGAGTCCCCCAGCAGGGCAGAGTATTTCAGGAGAGGAGTTATAGAGGAAGGAGCGGAGTCCTCCAGCAGAGCAGAGTATTTCAGGAGAGGAGTTATAGAGGAAGGAGCGGAGTCCTCTGGCAGTGCAGAGTATTTCAGGAGAGGAGTTATAGAGGAAGGAGCGGAGTCCTGTGGCAGGGCAGAGTATTTCAGGAGAGGAGAGTTATAGAGGAAGGAGTTGAGTCCTCCAGCAGAGCAGAGTATTTCAGGAGAGGAGAGTTATAGAGGAAGGAGCGGAGTCCTCCAGCAGTGCAGAGTATTTCAGGAGAGGAGAGTTATAGAGGAAGGAACGGAGTCCTCCAGCAGCGCAGAGTATTTCAGGAGAGGAGTTATAGAGGAAGGAGAGGAGTCCTCCAGCAGAGCAGAGTATTTCAGGAGAGGAGAGTTATAGAGGAAGGAGAGGAGTCCTCCAGCAGCGCAGAGTATTTCAGGAGAGGAGTTATAGAGGAAGGAGAGGAGTCCTCCAGCAGAGCAGAGTATTTCAGGAGAGGAGAGTTATAGAGGAAGGAGAGGAGTCCTCCAGCAGCGCAGAGTATTTCAGGAGAGGAGAGACAGAGGTTTGCAGTGTGAAGTAATCTGTAGATATTCTTCTGGTTTGGATGTTGGTAACCCAAGAGAAGAGGATGGAAGAGTTTCCATCATGGTGACACAACATGAAATGTCCTCCAGCCTCTGCCTGGGATGTCCTGTATTGGGAGATCCCACCGGAAAGGTTCCTAGTATCTCAGGTTGGGTTCCTCTGCCATCTCCCCAGCGCTGGCACTATTCCCGGGATTGCTACACACATGGATTGTGTCGCCAACCCAAATTTAGAGCCAGGACTGAGAGCAGGCACATGATTCCGGGAACTCCCAGGAATGGGCGCACATACATTGGGTGACGGGAAGAAGGTGGTGACTTGTCTGATGGATGTGCTGACAGATCCGCCGCTCATGTGTTCAGAGAGGATTGTGAGGACAGAAGGAGACGTCACTGCTGGAAATCCTCCTGTGTGAGCCGAGTCTCCTATCACCCGCACTTTGTTCCCTGTCCCAGCAGCTTCCTCACATCACCTCTGCATTACCTGGAACTACCTCTGGGACGTCTCTGACACCTTGTGTTCCCATTAATATCAGGATTTATGGCGCCAGCAGTGTGCTCAGCGCTTTACAATATAACGGGAGACAATACAGCAACAATACAGTTCAATACAAGAGGGATAGGAGGGCCCTGATCCTGGGAGCTTACAATCTAAGAGGGAGGGGCTGGTGGTACAAAAGGTAGTAACTGTGGGGGATGGACTGGTTGGAAGAGTAGAAGATTCCATTATTAGCTGAGGGCAGGATAGGCTTCCCTGAAAAGATCGGTTCTCAGAGATCGCCTAAAAGGGGGCAGCGTAGGCG
>NW_028320594.1:90000-104400 GCF_062004578.1 Staurois parvus
GATGTAAACGGGCCAAAAATGGATATAAACTGATATAAACAGATAAAAAACGGATGTAGACGAATATAAACTGATAAAAAAAGGATGTAAACAGATATAAGCAGATAAAAAACAGATGTAAATGGATATAAACAGATAAAAACTGATGTAAATGGATATAAACAGATAAAATGGATGTAAATGGATATGAACAGATAACAAACCAGATGTAAACAACAAACGGATGTAAACGGATGTAAACGGACATAAACGGATGAAAAACAGATCTCAACTAATGTAAAATGGCCAAAAATGGATGCAAACAGACATAAATGGATGTCAACAGATGTAAACCAATGTAAACGGCCTAAAAACGGATGTAAACGGGCATAAATGGATGTCAACGGATGTAAATGGGCCAAAAATGTCTGTAAACGGACATAAACATGAATTTCAACAGATGTAAACGGCCCACAAATGGATGAAAACGGACATAAACGGATCAAAAACAGATGTAAACCAATGTAAACGGACCAAAAACGGATGTAAACGGACATAAATTGATGTCAATGGATGTAAACGAATATAAATGGATGCCAAACTGATGTAAACAGACATAAACATATGAAAACCGCATGTAAACCAATGTAAACGGACCAAAAACAGATGTAAATGGACATAAATGGATGTCAACTAATGTAAACGGGCCAAAAACGGACATAAATGGATGTAAACCAATTTAAACGTTCGGTTCCACAGTGAGTATAACCAGCGCGCCTTCCTGCATCTACACTTTGTAAAGGTTCGTTCTACAGACCCCCCACGGCATACAGATAATCCACAAACCGAACCTCGACAACCAGAAATCTGCCGCTAATCATGGAGTGGCTACAATCGCCCAGCCGTGACCTCACTCACCGCAGACCGGACTCGCTCTCCATTTCCTTCAGACAGTCCGCCATGGCCATAGAGAGAGACATCAAGGCGAGCTTCTTCTGCAAAGACAAATCACCATCGTCACCCCGGAGTCCCTTCATCTGTTCTACAGACAATGACGTTGTCACCAATCCTCACCAGTCTCTTGTCCATGTCGGAGCTGAGTGGTCCCTGCATGCAGCTCGCCAGCCGCTTCCCTACAAGGTGGGCCGCTCTCTTCACCACCTCCACCTGCTGGTCTGCCTGAGAGGAAGAAGAGAGATACAAAGTATCAGAACTGCCAATCCGCCCAGCACATCCCGTGCCACGCTCACATCGCTGCACTGACACCAGAGAACAATGGGGAATCAAAGGAACATAGCCAGTCTCGCAGTGCTTGGGGCTCTGTCTGCATGGAGTTTGTCCGCTTTGTGTTTGTCTGGGTTTCCATTCATAAATCGTAACTTACATGAACTGAAATCTAACCACAATGGCCCATAGAGTGTGTGACTGTGGGGGAGGGGGCATTAGAGTGTCAGCTCCTCTGGTACAGAGACTGATGTGACTGGCTCAGTGTTCTCTGTACAGCACTGCGGTATATGTCAGAGCTATATAAAATGTACTGAGCATGTATCCCCCTTCACAGCACCAGCACACTGCCTGTACTGAGCACGCATCCCCCTTCACAGCACCAGCGTGCTGCCTGTACTGAGCACGCATCCCCCTTCCACAGCACCAGCACACTGCCTGTACTGAGCACGCATCCCCCTTCACAGCACCAGCACACTGCCTGTACTGAGCAGGCATCCCCCTTCCACAGCACCAGCACACTGCCTGTACTGAGCACGCATCCCCCTTCACAGCACCAGCACACTGCCTGTACTGAGCACGCATCCCCTTTCACAGCACCGGCACACTGCCTGTACTGAGCACGCATCCCCCTTCACAGCATCAGCACACTTCCTGTACTGAGCACGCATCCCCCTTCACAGCACCAGCACACTGCCTGTACTGAGCACGCATCCCCCTTCATAGCACCAGCACACTGCCTGTACTGAGCATGCACCCCCCTTCACAGCAGCACACTGCCTGTACTGAGCATGCATCCCCCTTCCACAGCACCAGCACACTGCCTGTACTGAGCATGCATCCCCCTTCACAGCACCAGCACACTGCCTGTACTGAGCACGCATCCCCCTTCACAGCATCAGCACACTGCCTGTACTGAGCACGCATCCCCCTTCACAGCATCAGCACACTGCCTGTACTGAGCACGCATCCCCCTTCACAGCATCAGCACACTGCCTGTACTGAGCATGCATCCCCCTTCACAGCATCAGCACACTGCCTGTACTGAGCACGCATCCCCATTCACAGCACCAGCACACTGCCTGTACTGAGCATGCATCCCCCTTCACAGCACCAGCACACTGCCTGTACTGAGCACGCATCCCCCTTCATAGCACCAGCACACTACCTGTACTGAGCATGCATCCCCCTTCACAGCAGCACACTGCCTGTATTGAATGAATGCTCAAGCACAGCACCAGCACACTGCCCATACTGCCCTTATGTCCCTCAAGCAGTGCAGCAAAGCACATGCCTTAACCCAGAATCCTGGGAAGATTTGATCCTGCCAGAAATGTGCACGTCGGGGTGGCTCCAAGGAGACCATCCACGGCAAAGGAGCCACATTTCAGGAGGAAACTCCACAAACCTGACTATAAAGTCTCACAATGATGGAAAGACTGCAAGATAAAGGTTCAGGAACCAACGATGGTGCAAATTGTGCTTCAACATGGAGTCTCTGCCATACAGTCATGGCCAAGAATCTTGTCCCCCCCCAGGAATTCCTGTCAGATGATGCGCCACTTCGCCCAGAAAATCGCTACAATGACAAATGTTTCGGCATTCTCGTGTTTATGTCTTTGGTTTGTATTGCTGACACAAAAAAGTGGAGAAACAAAAAGCCAAATCTGACACATTCCACGCCAAACCCCAAAAATGGATGAAATGATTGGCACCCTCAATGTAATATTTGGTCGCACACCCCTTGGAAAAAATACCTGAAATCCATGGCTTCCTGGAACCATCAATGAATTTCCTCCACCTCTACTGGAATTTCAGAGCGCTCTTCTTCCTCCAACTGCTCCAGGTCTCTCAGATTGGAAGGGTTCCTCCTCCCAACTGATGTTCTGAGATCTCTCCACAGGAGCTCTATGGGATGGAGATCTGGACTCATTCCTGGCCAGTTCAGTCCTCTCCAGCGTTTTGTCTGACAACATTTCTGGGGGCTTTTTGCCGTGTGCTTTGGGTCATTGTCCTGCTGGAAGACCCATGACCTCTGATGGAGACCCAACTTTCTGACACCGGGCCCTACATTGCACCCCAGAATTCTTTGGTGGTCTTCAGATTTCATAATGCCATGCTCATGGTCGAGACCTCCAGTGCCTGAAGCAGCAAAGCCACCCCAAAATCATCAGTGACCCCCACCATGTGTGACTGGAGGGACTGTAAGTGACCCCCCACCATGTGTGACTTGAGGGACTGTAAGTGACCCTCCACCATGTGTGACTTGTGGGACTGGATTCTTTACTTTGAAGGCCTCATTGCTTTTCCTGAAATCAGTAGAATGATGGACTTTACCAAAAAGCTGCCATTTTGTTCCGTCTCTCCACAGCATCTTCTCCCAGAAGGACCTTGGCTTCCTCAGGCAAAGTTCTGGCAAAATCCAATCTGGCTTCCATTATGTTTCTGTGTCAGCGGTGAGGTCCTCCTGGGTCTCCTCTCATATTTCTGTGTCAGCACTGGGGTCCTCCTGGGTCTCCTACCATATTTCTGTGTCAGCAGTGGGGTCCTCCTTGGTCTCCTACCATATTTCTGTGTCAGCAGTGGAGTCCTCCTGGGTCTCCTCCCATATTTCTGTGTCAGCAGTGGGGTCCTCCTGGATCTCCTCCCATATTTTTGTGTCAGCAGTGGGATCCTCCTTGGTCTCCCACCATATTTCTGTGTCAGCAGTGGGGTCCTCCTGGGTCTCCTCCCATATTTCTGTGTCAGCAGTGGGGTCCTCCTGGGTCTCCTACCATATTTCTGTGTCAGCAGTGGGGTTCTCCAGGGTCTCCCACCATATTTCTGTGTCAGCAGTGGGGTCCTCCTTGGTCTCCTACCATATTTCTGTGTCAGCAGTGGGGTCCTCCTTGGTCTCCTACCATATTTCTGTGTCAGCAGTGGGGTCCTCCTGGATCTCCTCCCATATTTTTGTGTCAGCAGTGGGGTCCTCCTGGGTCTCCCACCATATTTCTGTGTCAGCAGTGGGGTCCACCTGAGTCTCCTACCATAGCGTCCCTGTGCCTGAAGGTCAGCTTGGATTTGTCTGGAAGTTGACTGTAAGTGACCCTCCACCATGTGTGACTTGTGGGACTGGATTCTTTACTTTGAAGGCCTCATTGCTTTTCCTGAAATCAGTAGAATGATGGACTTTACCAAAAAGCTGCCATTTTGTTCCGTCTCTCCACAGCATCTTCTCCCAGAAGGACCTTGGCTTCCTCAGGCAAAGTTCTGGCAAAATCCAATCTGGCTTCCATTATGTTTCTGTGTCAGCGGTGAGGTCCTCCTGGGTCTCCTCTCATATTTCTGTGTCAGCACTGGGGTCCTCCTGGGTCTCCTACCATATTTCTGTGTCAGCAGTGGGGTCCTCCTTGGTCTCCTACCATATTTCTGTGTCAGCAGTGGAGTCCTCCTGGGTCTCCTCCCATATTTCTGTGTCAGCAGTGGGGTCCTCCTGGATCTCCTCCCATATTTTTGTGTCAGCAGTGGGATCCTCCTTGGTCTCCCACCATATTTCTGTGTCAGCAGTGGGGTCCTCCTGGGTCTCCTCCCATATTTCTGTGTCAGCAGTGGGGTCCTCCTGGGTCTCCTACCATATTTCTGTGTCAGCAGTGGGGTTCTCCAGGGTCTCCCACCATATTTCTGTGTCAGCAGTGGGGTCCTCCTTGGTCTCCTACCATATTTCTGTGTCAGCAGTGGGGTCCTCCTTGGTCTCCTACCATATTTCTGTGTCAGCAGTGGGGTCCTCCTGGATCTCCTCCCATATTTTTGTGTCAGCAGTGGGGTCCTCCTGGGTCTCCCACCATATTTCTGTGTCAGCAGTGGGGTCCTCCTGAGTCTCCTACCATAGCGTCCCTGTGCCTGAAGGTCAGCTTGGATTTGTCTGGAAGTTGACGGAGGTTCTTCATCCACCATTCCAACAATCCTTTGTTCCAATCTTTGATCAAGTTTTTCTCTTTCCTCCACGTCCAAGGAGATTAGCTCCAGTGCCACGGGTTGGAAACATCTTGACAATGTGGCGCACAGTGGACACAAGAACATTACGATCTCTGGAGATGGGACTTGTCACCTTGAGATTGTCCATGCTTCTCCACCATTTTTGTTCTCCAATCCTCAGTCAATTCCTTGCTGCTCTTCCTCTCCTCCATGCTCCATGTGGCACACAGAGACACCCAACAGAAAGGTGGAGGCCACTTTCCACCAATGTCCCCGGTTGTCGGTGTGAGTTCTATGTTGTCAGCTCCTGGTCATGGATACGGGGGGGTCTAATGACAAATTACTGGAGCGTCACACACTTGGAATGCCATTATTTCTTACAATTTTTAGAAGGTGCCGAAAAATGTTGTCTGCTCTAGTTTTTGGGTGGAATGCATCAGATTTGGCTTTTGGTTTCTCCACGTTTTTTTCAAACTCATTGATGGTTCCAGGAAGCCATGGATTTCAGTTATTTTTTTCCAAGGGGTGTGCCACCAAATATTATGCAGGCCATAGATGGGTCAAAAATCGGCCGATTTTCGCACCGTTAGTTGGTTAATTGGTCGGCCGTTTTTCGAAGGAAGAAGAAGGAAGAAGAAGGAAGAGAAGAAGAAGAAGGAAAAAGGAAGAAAAAGAAGAAGGAAGAAGAAGAAGGAAGAAGAAGGAAGAAGAAGAAGAGGGAAGAAGAAGAAGGAAGAAGAAGAGGAAGAAGGAAGAGGAAGAAGAAGGAAGAAGAAGAAGAAGAAGGAAGAAGAAGGAAAAAAAAGAAGAAGAAGAAGGAGAAGAAGAAGGAGTAAGAAGAAGGAAGAAGAAAGAAGAAGCAGAAGAAGGAAGAAGAAGAAGAAGAAGGAAGAAGAAGGAAAAAGAAGAAGAAGAAGAAGGAGAAGAAGAAGGAAGAAGAAGAGGAAGGAGAAGAAGAAGAAGGAAGAAGGAAGAAGAAGAGGAAGGAAGAAGGAAGAAGAAGAAGAAGAAGAAGAGGAAGGAAGAAGACGAAGAAGAAGAAGAAGAAGGAAGAAGAAGAAGGAAGAAGAAGACGGAAGAAGGAAGAGAAAGAGGAAGAAGAAGGAAGCAGAAGAAGATGGAAGTAGGAAGAAGAAGAGGAAGAAGAAGAAGGAAGAGGGAAGAAGAAGAGGAAGAAGAAGGAAGAAGAAGAAGGAAGAAGAAGAAAGAAGGAAGAAGAAGCAGGAAGAAGAAGAAGAAGGAAGAAGATAATGGAAGAAGGAAGAAGCAGGAAGAAGAAGAAGGAAGAAGTAGAAGAAGAAGGAAGAAGGAAGAAGCAGGAAGAAGAAGAAGGAAGAAGTAGAAGAAGAAGGAAGAAGAAGAAGGAAGAAGAAGAATTCCAATCTGCTATTATATTTGACATGAAAAAGTATTGCGGTTGCAACAATGTATCCATTTGTATCTGAATAAAACCATCTGTATCTGAAATGGATACAAATGGATACATTGTTGCAACCGCAATACTTTTTCATGTCAAATATAATAGCGGAGCTCTCTGCAGGGAAAGAAGTAAAAATGCGATTTATTTTACTGTTGGTGGTAACGTTGGCCTATTGAACGACCAATTTTTGTTTTTTTTTTAAACGGCCGGTTTTTGACCCGTCTATGGCCTGCATTACATGGAGTGTGCCAATAATTTTGTCCATTTTTGGAGGTTTTGGGTGGAATGCATCAGATTTGGCTTTTGGTTTCTCCACGTTTTTGTGCCAACAATACAAACCAAAGAAATAACCAGGAGAATGCCGAAACATTTGTCGTTGCGACAGTTTTCTGGGCGACGTGCTGAGTTATCTGACAGAAATGCAGGGGGGACAAGATTTGTGGCCATGACTGTATCTGCCAGAAGCCCCCCCCCCCCATTGTGGTGCTGGGGGGATGGGCAGGTACATCAGGAGGCACTCCCACCCTCGGCTCCAGGTTAGTGACAACATGAACACCTCCATCAGACAATTATATTATCATTGACATCATCTGGAATTATCGCTCACCAGAAGTAACTCTTCAGGCAATAGGTCTGTGACGTCGTTCGATCTGAAAATAGAATGGCATTTGTCAGGGTGCGGTACTGGCCACGCAGTTCTTTACCGACTAGAAACCGACAGAATCAGAATCCACAGACACCACAATGAACAGCAGCATCCTTCAACCAAACTCGGATTTTATTCACAATAAAAAAAAAGGAAAAAAATTTTTTTTTTACTTTCTCCTATAAAACATATCTAATAAAATAATTTAAAAAAATGCTATAAATTTCATTTCGGATATTATTTTGTTATTAGATCTGTTTTATAGCAGAAAGTAAAAAATATTACTATTATTATAATAATATAATATATATTTATATAATTATAATATTATTGTATTATTTTGTTTTTTTCAACATTTTTTTCGTTTGTTTATAAAATAAAAATCCACCAACAAAAAAAATGTTAAAAAATGCTATAAATTTCATTTGGGGTATTTTGTTATTATATATGTTTTATAGCAGAATGTAAAAAATATTGTTTTGTTTTTTTTCAACATTTTTTATTTGATTGCGTATAAAATAAAAATCCAACAAAAGAAAACTGTTAAAAAAAGTTATAAA
Organism: Staurois parvus; assembly: GCF_062004578.1. NCBI lineage: Eukaryota > Metazoa > Chordata > Amphibia > Anura > Ranidae > Staurois > Staurois parvus. The sequence goes on from NW_028320594.1 coordinate 97,784, forward strand.
TTTAATTTCAGATATTTTTTTGCTAATAGATATGTTTTATAGCAGAAAGTAAAAAATATTGTTTTGGGTTTTTTTTTCAACATTTTTTATTTTTTTTGTTTATAAAATAAAATTCCACAAACAAAAGAAAACTGTTAAAAAAAATGCTATAAATTTAATTTCGGGTATTATTTTGTTATTAGATATGTTTTAGAGCAGAAAGTAAAAAATATTGTTTTGGGGGTTTTTTTCAACTTTTTTTTATTTTTTTGTTTGTTTAATAAATAAAATTCCATCAAGAAAATGGCATTTGTGTTAAAAAAAATGCTATAAATTTAATTTGGGGTATTATTTTGTTATTAGATATGTTTTATAGCAGAAAATAAAAAATATTGTTTTGGGTTTTGTTTTCAATATTTTCTATATTTTTTTTTTTTTTTAAATAAAAATCCGCCAACAAAAGAAAACTGTTAAAAAAATGCTATAAATTTCATTTTGGATATTATTTTGTTATTAGATCTGTTTTATAGCAGAAAGTAAAAAATATTACTATTATTATTAATAATATAATATATATAATATATATTTATATAATTATAATATTTAGTATTATTTTGTTTTTTAACATTTTTTTTGTTTGTTTGTTTATAAAATAAAAATCCACCAACAAAAGAAAACTGTTAAAAAATGCTATAAATTTCATTTGGGGTATTATTTTGTTTTATGTTTTATAGCAGAATGTAAAAAATATTGTTTTGGTTTTTTTCAACATTTTTTATTTGATTGTGTATAAAATACAAATCCACCAACAAAAGAAAACTGTTAAAAAAAGCCATAAATTTAATTTGGGGTATTATTTTGTTATTAGATATGTTTTATAGCAGAATGTAAAAAATATTGTTTTGGGGTTTTTTTCAACATTTTTTAATTTTTTGGTTTGTTTATAGAAAAAAAATTCCACCAAGAAAACTGTATTTGTGTTAAAAAAAATGCTATAAATTTCATTTGGGGGTATTATTTTGTTTTTAGATATGTTTTATAGCAGAAAATAAAAAATATTGTTTTGGGTTTTGTTTTCAATATTTTCTATATTTTTTTTTTTTTATAAAATAAAAATCCGCCAACAAAAGAAAACTGTTAAAAAAATGCTGTAAATTTCATTTCGGATATTATTTTGTTATTAGATCTGTTTTATAGCAGAAAGTAAAAAATATTACTATTATTATAATAATATAATATATATTTATATAATTATAATATTATTGTATTATTTTGTTTTTTTCAACATTTTTTTCGTTTGTTTATAAAATAAAAATCCACCAACAAAAAAAATGTTAAAAAATGCTATAAATTTCATTTGGGGTATTTTGTTATTATATATGTTTTATAGCAGAATGTAAAAAATATTGTTTTGTCTTTTTTCAACATTTTTTATTTGATTGCGTATAAAATAAAAATCCAACAAAAGAAAACTGTTAAAAAAAGTTATAAATTTAATTTCAGATATTTTTTTGCTAATAGATATGTTTTATAGCAGAAAGTAAAAAATATTGTTTTGGGTTTTTTTTTCAACATTTTTTATTTTTTTTGTTTATAAAATAAAATTCCACAAACAAAAGAAAACTGTTAAAAAAAATGCTATAAATTTAATTTCGGGTATTATTTTGTTATTAGATATGTTTTAGAGCAGAAAGTAAAAAATATTGTTTTGGGGGTTTTTTTCAACTTTTTTTTATTTTTTTGTTTGTTTAATAAATAAAATTCCATCAAGAAAATGGCATTTGTGTTAAAAAAAATGCTATAAATTTAATTTGGGGTATTATTTTGTTATTAGATATGTTTTATAGCAGAAAATAAAAAATATTGTTTTGGGTTTTGTTTTCAATATTTTCTATATTTTTTTTTTTTTTAAATAAAAATCCGCCAACAAAAGAAAACTGTTAAAAAAATGCTATAAATTTCATTTTGGATATTATTTTGTTATTAGATCTGTTTTATAGCAGAAAGTAAAAAATATTACTATTATTATTAATAATATAATATATATAATATATATTTATATAATTATAATATTTAGTATTATTTTGTTTTTTAACATTTTTTTTGTTTGTTTGTTTATAAAATAAAAATCCACCAACAAAAGAAAACTGTTAAAAAATGCTATAAATTTCATTTGGGGTATTATTTTGTTTTATGTTTTATAGCAGAATGTAAAAAATATTGTTTTGGTTTTTTTCAACATTTTTTATTTGATTGTGTATAAAATACAAATCCACCAACAAAAGAAAACTGTTAAAAAAAGCCATAAATTTAATTTGGGGTATTATTTTGTTATTAGATATGTTTTATAGCAGAATGTAAAAAATATTGTTTTGGGGTTTTTTTCAACATTTTTTAATTTTTTGGTTTGTTTATAGAAAAAAAATTCCACCAAGAAAACTGTATTTGTGTTAAAAAAAATGCTATAAATTTCATTTGGGGTATTATTTTGTTTTTAGATATGTTTTATAGCAGAAAATAAAAAATATTGTTTTGGGTTTTGTTTTCAATATTTTCTATATTTTTTTTTTTTTATAAAATAAAAATCCGCCAACAAAAGAAAACTGTTAAAAAATGCTATAAATTTCATTTTGGATATTATTTTGTTATTAGATCTGTTTTATAGCAGAAAGTAAAAAATATTACTATTATTATAATAATATAATATATATTTATATAATTATAATATTATTGTATTATTTTGTTTTTTTCAACATTTTTTTCGTTTGTTTATAAAATAAAAATCCACCAACAAAAATGTTAAAAAATGCTATAAATTTCATTTGGGGTATTTTGTTATTATATATGTTTTATAGCAGAATGTAAAAAATATTGTTTTGTTTTTTTTCAACATTTTTTATTTGATTGCGTATAAAATAAAAATCCAACAAAAGAAAACTGTTAAAAAAAGTTATAAATTTAATTTCAGATATTATTTTGCTATTAGATATGTTTTATAGCAGAAAGTAAAAAATATTGTTTTGGGTTTTTTTTTCAACATTTTTTATTTTTTTTGTTTATAAAATAAAATTCCACAAACAAAAGAAAACTGTTAAAAAATGCTATAAATTTAATTTCGGGTATTATTTTGTTATTAGATATGTTTTAGAGCAGAAAGTAAAAAATATTGTTTTGGGGTTTTTTTCAACTTTTTTTATTTTTTTGTTTGTTTAAAAAATAAAATTCCATCAAGAAAATGGCATTTGTGTTAAAAAAAAATGCTATAAATTTAATTTGGGGTATTATTTTGTTATTAGATATGTTTTATAACAGAAAATAAAAAATATTGTTTTAGGTTTTGTTTTCAATATTTTCTATATATTTTTTTTTTTATAAAATAAAAATCCGCCAACAAAAGAAAACTGTTAAAAAAATGCTATAAATTTCATTGAATATTATTTTGTTATTAGATCTGTTTTATAGCAGAAAGTAAAAAATATTACTATTAATATTAATAATATAATATATATAATATATATTTATATAATTATAATATTTAGTATTATTTTGTTTTTTAACATTTTTTTTGTTTGTTTATAAAATAAAAATCCACCAACAAAAGAAAACTGTTAAAAAATGCTATAAATTTAATTTGGGGTATTATTTTGTTTTATGTTTTATAGCAGAATGTAAAAAATATTGTTTTGGTTTTTTTCAACATTTTTTATTTGATTGTGTATAAAATACAAATCCACCAACAAAAGAAAACTGTTAAAAAAAGCCATAAATTTAATTTGGGGTATTATTTTGTTATTAGATATGTTTTATAGCAGAATGTAAAAAATATTGTTTTGGGGTTTTTTTTCAACATTTTTTTATTTTTTTGTTTGTTTATAAAAAAAATTCCACCAAGAAAACTGTATTTGTGTTAAAAAAAATGCTATAAATTTCATTTGGGGGTATTATTTTGTTATTAGATATGTTTTATAGCAGAAAATAAAAAATATTGTTTTGGGGTTTTTTTCTTTCAATATTTTCTATTTTTTTTTGTTTATAAAATAAAAATCCGCCAACAAGAGAAAACTGTTAAAAAAATGCTATAAATTTCATTTGGGGGTATTATTTTGTTATTAGATATGTTTTACAGCAGAAAGTAAAAAAATATTGTTTTTTGGGGTTTTTTTACATTTTTTTTTTTGTTTGTTTATAAAAAAAAAAATCCACCATTAAGATTTATAGCATTTTTTTAATAGTTTTCTTTCATTTGGGGTATTATTTTGTTATTAGATATGTTTTATAGCAGAAAGTAAAAAATATTGTTTTATTTTTTCAATATTTATGATTTTTTTTTTTGTTTATAAAATAATAATCCACCAACAAAAGAAAACTGTATGCTATAAATTGCATTTAGGGGTAACACAAATACAGTTTTCTTTTGTTGGTGGATTATTATTTTATAAACAAAAAAAAATATAATAAATATTGAAAAAATAAAACAAAATTGTTTACTTTCTGCTATAAAACATATCTAATAACAAAATAATACCCCAAATGAAATTTTTAGCATTTTTTTTTAACACAAATACAGTTTTCTGTTGTTGGTGGATTCTGATTTTATAAACAACAAAAAAAAACTATTTTTTTCACTTTCTGCTATAAAACATATTTAATAACAAAATAATAATAAAAAAAAAAGATCTTTCCGGACGGATGTGACACCTTCCTGTGGGACTCTCATCCATTCACATTTTTGGACTTACTGTATGACTGAGCATGAGAGTCTGTATCTGGTAAATGGGAGGAAGGTGCCATGGTTCAGGCACCGCCCCCTCTCTGTACACCCAGGTTCAGGCTCCGCCCCCTCTCTGTACACCCCAGGTTCAGGCACCACCCCCTCTCTGTACACCCCAGGTTCAGGCACCGCCCCCTCTCTGTACACCCCAGGTTCAGGCTCCACCCCCTCTCTGTACACCCCAGGTTCAGGCTCCGCCCCCTCTGTACACTCCAGGTTCAGGCACCGCCCCCTCTCTGTACAGCCCAGGTTCAGGCATCGCCCCCTCTCTGTACACCCCAGGTTCAGGCTCCGCCCCCTCTCTGTACACCCCCGGTCCAGGCACCGCCCCCTCTCTGTATAGCCCAGGTTCAGGCACCACCCCTCTCTGTACACATGCTGCACATCCACCAATCATTGATGGAATGGAGTGCCATAAAAGTCGCTCGGGTTCCAGTTGTCGCTTCCGCTGCCAACACCATAAAGGAATAAAGCCGGCCGGTTGGTCAGAGTACACGTGTGATAAATGATGGAGGAGGGGAGGGAGACCAGAGAACCTCCATTCCCCGAGGACAGTCACTGCACACCATACCCAGCACAGCGTACACGCCACATACCATACCCAGCACAGCGTACACGCCACATACCATACCCAGCACAGTGTACACGCCACATACCATACCCAGCACAGTGTACACACCATACCCAGCACAGTGTACACGGCACACACCATACCCGGCACAGCGTACACGGCACATACCATACCCAGCACAGCGTACATGCCACATACCATACCCAGCACAGTGTACACGGCACACACCATACCCAGCACAGCGTACACGCCACATACCATACCCAGCACAGTGTACACGCCATATCCAGCACAGCGTACACGCCACATACCATACCCAGCACAGTGTACACGGCACACACCATACCCAGCACAGCGTACACGCCACATACCAAACCCAGCACAGCGTACACGCCACATACCATACCCAGCACAGTGTACACACCACGCACCATACCCAGCACAGTGTACACACCATACCCAGCACAGCGTACACACACCATACCCAGCACAGCGTACACGCCACATACCATACCCAGCACAGTGTACACACCTCGCACCATACCCAGCACAGTGTACACACCATACCCAGCACAGCGTACACGCCACACACCATACCCAGCACAGCGTACACGCCACACACCATACCCAGCACAGTGCACACACCATACCCAGCACAGCGTACACGGCACGCGCCATACCCGGCACAGCGTACACGGCACACGCCATACCCGGCACAGTGTACACGCCACACGCCATACCCGGCACAGTGTACACGGCACACACCATACCCGGCACAGTGTACACGGCACACACCATACCCGGCACAGTGTACACCCCACACACCATACCCGGCACAGTGTACACGGCACACACCATACCCAGCACAGTGTACACGGCACATATCATACCCAGCACAGTGTACACGGCACATACCATACCCAGCACAGTGTACACGGCACATACCATACCCAGCACAGTGTACACACCACACACCATACCCAGCACAGTGTACACGGCACATACCATACCCAGCACAGTGTACACGGCACATACCATACCCAGCACAGTGTACACGGCACACACCATACCCAGCACAGTGTACACGGCACATATCATACCCAGCACAGTGTACACGGCACATACCATACCCAGCACAGTGTACACGGCACATACCATACCCAGCACAGTGTACACGGCACACACCATACCCAGCACAGTGTACACGGCACACACCATACCCAGCACAGTGTACACGGCACATATCATACCCAGCACAGTGTACACGGCACACACCATACCCAGCACAGTGTACAC